>NW_022196912.1:4133507-4156915 GCF_008632895.1 Mastomys coucha | reverse complement strand
CCCCAGTTTCCCTCAGACTAGGAGTGGCTGTAATTCTGGCATACTGCAGAAGGGGCTCTGTGTTGCCATGGTGAGGCGAAGGCTCTGAGAAGCCCTGGGCTGGTATATGCAGCACTGGGTCAGAAGTTCCCAGTGGAGCAGGTCAGCTTGACTGAAGAAAACAAATACATTAAAAATAACAAGCTGGTAATTCTCTTTTTCACCTTATCCAGTTGTCAGGAAATCTGTGTGTTTTTATAATTTGAAAAAACATATCTGGATCTTTCTTGTCAGAATTGATTATTTTGGGATTCTAACAGTAATGTATTCTATCAATCCACTAAACTGTGGAGATTCCTGTGTTGAAAACAGATGGCAAGATTTCATACTCATTTGGCTCCCAGGGAAGCCTGGCACATTGTTGTTGCTCTAGAGGCAGAGGTAATATCATTAGGGTCACTGTGTCAATTTATTCTTCTCAGAGAAGGACACAAGAGAAAAATGTAAATCAGGCTTAGCCAAACCTTTTTTTTTTTTTTTTTTTTTTTCATGGTTCAGGCTGATGGCAAGGCATTGGCTGCAGAGCTTGATGTCCTGGAGAAAGCCTTTGCAAATGGATTTAGCAAGCACAAGGGGGTGGGGGGCTGTCAAGTCCAGTGATCCATTTTACTTCACAGTAAGGGAGCTAAGGCCTAGAGAAGTGAATTGAGTTGCTTCAACGACATAGCTGCCTGATGCCTGGTCGAAATGAAACACTGATTTGAGAAATTCCTTTTCATGCAAAACACACGCAGGTCATAGTAGAATGTAGGTTCTGACTTATGAGAGTGGAGGTGTGAACTGGGGATCTGCATTTCTACTATGTTCCCTTGGGATGTTTTATGTTCATGTTTCCTAGGTAACACTGATTTTTTTTCTTTTTATTTAGATTAAGCCAGGTAGCAGGAATCCTAAATCTAATTCCTTATTATTGAAGCTTTGGGATAAAATGTAGGGAGACTTGCATAGGAACACTTTATACAAATTCTCTCACTTCTTTCCTTGCTCAGGGTTGAGTGTATGAATCATGCTAAAAAGTAGCAAAAGATTTTTCAGTTGTCCCTTGGAGAGAGGGGAGGAGAGGATTGGAGAGGATAGGAAAAGAGAGAGAGAGAGAGAGAGAGAGAGAGAGAGAGAGAGAGAGAGAGAGAGAGAGAGAGGAGGGAAGGAGGGAGAAAGGGAAGGAGGGAGGGATGGAGGGAGAGACAGAGGGAGAGAGAGAGAAAGGGGGAGGGATATATACATATATATGTATATTTATGTATGAATATTATTCTAGGTATTGTCTAGTATGTCTAAATGGATTATTTCATTGCTATAGTGGCTACTTTAAAAAAATTTAAAGTTATTTTGTGTGTATGCAGGACACACTGTGGCATGTATTTGGAAGTAAGATGTCAACCCCTGAGAGTCACTTCTCCTCTTCTACTATGTGGTACAGAGAACAAACTCAGTTCACCAGGCTTGACAAGCGCTCTTAGCTCCTGGGCCTTCTTGCAAGTACTAATTACTTCTTTACCAATTGTCTTCCAATATCTGTAAGTTGAAGTGCAGTGCATAATGTAGGGGATTACTATCTGTTGGAATTAAAATAATTTGCCCTATGCAATCCAAGTGATTATTGCTAGATGTTGACTACTGCTATTTGTAAATTAGTCTCAGGGATTGTATAAGCACGTGTTTTGAATTTTCTTTTGAATGCATCATAAATTCTAGCTCTCATGTTAATTAATGGGCTGATAAAATATTTAGCACATGTTCATTTTATATTTAATTTTTGTTCAAGAGTTATAGGTTGTTTTTTTTTAGTCATTCTTTAAAAGTAACTTTGATTATTTGGCTCATTTGTCCCCAAGGAGATAAGATCAATACTGTTCTTTAATTTGAAAATCCAAACTTTTAGTGCTAGAAAATTTTGAGGAGCTTTTAAAGAATTCTGAGTTACAGAAACTTCATGGAACTGCAGACATTTGCTCAGAGGTATGTGTCTAGGATGGAGTGGAGCAAGGACATTTTCTATCCCTCATTTGTCCTCTTCATTCTTTGCAAGTCTACATGACTTGAGTCTCACCATTAATCTAACCATGAGTTGACCAGTAGTGGAGAACAGACATGCAAGGAGGGCCTGCAGAAGTGGTGCTGTTTGCCTGCTTGATGGCACATTTTGTGCAGGGGTCAGAGAACACAGCAAGGCTTTTCTATGTGTAGGCAGAGTTGACACCAAGAGGTATCTCTGAAGGTAAATGGCTTGGGTCACTATGACAGACATGGCCTTGGGGACAGTGGTGCTGATGATAAAGGTCTTGATAAAAACATGTTTTGAACTCAGAGACTCCTGTTTTAACAATGTTCTGTCACTGACAAATTACACATATTTTGTGGAACTCTAACTTCCTTGGGATGAAAAAAAGTCCAAGGAACTGGGTAGCACAGTCTCCTGGTATTACAACTGAAAAGCACCATGCGGTTCCTAGTAACTATTCATTGAATAGTATTTCTTCTTCTTTCTCTTTTTCTTTTTTGCTCCTTTAAAAAGAGGAACATCACTTATAGTCAAGTCCACTTACTTAGACATGAGTCAGTGCTCAATGAACTTCACTGAACTCTTAGGAACCCATTACTATTTGGGAACAGTAGGGTTTCCACAAATAGATACATCCCTACCCCTCGTTACAACCAATGACAGTCTAATTAAGGAGAGCATAGTAACAGATCTGAGCAAATCAAAACACTGGGGCAGTGTGGTAAGAATATGGAGAACTGAGGTGATGAGGGGATTGGCACAGACTGTGGTAAGCATGGTGTGAATAGAAGTGAGGTAGTGGGAAGGAGTTAGCATGTTGAGCAACAGACACAGATGAAGCAAGCATTGGTCAGGAGGACCTCAGGTCAGTGGTTCTCAACCTGTGGGTCTTGACCCCTTTGGGGGTTGAACAACCTTTTCACTGGGCAACTCTTCTAATCAATATATTTCATCAATATTGTCATTTCTAGACAAACCTGTTGGTAGTGTAATTGCATATGAGGGTCCCGACAAACTTTCATTCAAAATGATGTGCTTTTAATGGACATGGGGGAGGTGTCATGGGTCTTGGATTAAAGGGATATGAACAGCTTCCTTATATGGATACATAACTTCCAAGAATTAGCACCAGCAAGGGTGGCTGGTCATGACCATGTTCACATATCCGTTACTTATCGAGGAGGGAGAAACCGAGTGCCAGAGTAAGGGCAGATAGGTAACAAGTCATGTGGAGGGGAAGATGAAGGGCTGGTTCCAGAGATGAGATGCAGAATACAGCTGACAAGTGATTCTGATGAGAGGAAGCCCAGGGCAGCTCACAGTGCTGCCAGTGACTGCGATGAAAATGAAAATAAAAATAACAGATTCCCTGGCAGAGTCCTTTACATACACTATTTCATTTTTATCTTCACAGCAACCTGAAAAGGTCAATATTATGAATTTAATTTTATAGGTAATGACAGATCCTGAATTAAATCCTGTTCTGTCTGTGGTTGATGGCTGAGCTCTGTGCACCTCTGTATTGCCTTTTAGGAGCCATCTCAGTGGAAAGGGTCACTGTGTGAGGCCCCTTGTCATTACTCTAGAATGTGGATGACTCAAAGAACAGGGCCATGTGCTTGTCAACCATTTGTTCACAGGAGTCAAGGGCTCTTGGGAAAGAAACCCCTCTAGGTGAAAGAGAAAGTCCTGCTACAGTTATTCTACCAGCTGAGATGGAGGACGGACAGACTCCCAGGCCATCCTTGAGTTCAGTCCCCTTGTAATGATATCCATTACTCAGATATCAGGAATCAGGATGACTGGGAAGGACTCCACCTGTATATTAGGGCTGGACACAATGACCAAGTGAGCCGTGTCACCCAGACTACCCAAAGAGATGAGCAAAGCAATGGGTTTGGGTTGGAGCTTGGTGAAGAGTTTTTAAAGGCTTGAGCCAGCAAAGCACTGCAGACTGGATGGGGATGGGAAGGGAAATATCATTCTTTTCAGGGTTAGACAAGTGAGGTTATTTTTAATGTACTTGAGCTTCCTGGAATGTCCCCTTAACTGACTTGCCTGAGATATCTGTTGGACAGCTATGCTTTTGTAGCTTTAAATCAACAACTTTGATATTGGTCATGATAACTTTTAAGATGACATGACCACTGCACACTTTAGAATAAACAACCATCTTAAAAATACTTTAATTTTTTCTCTTTTCTCATATGTTATTTGATCTGATTCTTCCCCCACTCATTTCTTCCCAAATCTTTCCTACATCCCCAATGTTCTCTCTCTGCAAAACCAAACAGCCAACCAAAAACAAGGAAAAATAATAACAAAATGACATCAAAACTAAAAGGGAAATCAATAAGACAAAACCAAAAAGAAGCAGGTCCAGTTTGTGTTGTCCAACCACTCTTGTGCATGGGGCTGGCCTTAGGATGTAGCTGATAAACCTATCAACACTCCATTGGAGAAAACTGATTTTCCACTTGTACCTGTGTAGGGCTTGTGTATGCTGATATAGTCTGTGAGTTCATACATCCACCTATGTCTATAAGATACTTTTGGGATTTTTTGGAGTCACTCATTACCTCTGGTTTTACAATCATTTTGTAGCCTCTTCCACATAGCTCTCTGAACCCTTACAGGATGGCTTTGATGAAAACATTGGCTGAGTGCTCCAAAGTCTCCCACCCTCTGCTATTGTCTAGTTATTTGGTCTCTGTAATAATTTCCATCTCTCTTCTGATGGAATGGAGCTTCTCTGATGAAGGCTGTGAGATGCTTCTCTCTATGGGTATACCAGTATGTCATTAGGAGCCATTTTATTGCTATTGCAAGGAATTTTTGTTAACTAAGAAAATGGCCAGTCAGCTCAATAATTTAAATGGTTAGAGACAAGAAACCTTAGAAAAACTGGAATATAAAATATTTGCTTTATTTTTAACTTTATGTGCCTCATTTCCAGCTTTCTTACTCTTTACGGTGATATCACTTGGTATTATAATGCAAAAGCAAACTCTTTGCTGTTGTCTGAATTCTTCTAACTAATGATTTCATTCACCACACAATACCTACTAAGGAGGGAGACAAAGGACAATTTTGTCCTTTTCTTGCACTAACCAAGAAGAAATGGCTAGACTAATATCCTCCCTAACTCCCAAATAAATCTTCTAGCCCCACAGAAAGATAAAGCTTTAGTTCAAATAGAAAAATTCTAAGTGAAGCTTGAATAAGTGAACCATAGGCTAACTTCCCCTCAGGACATTGGCATCATCCATGCGTCCTGACTTGACTGCATCCTGGGGTCTACCAGGACACCAGCATCCATGACCTTTTTCCTGAATGAACATCAGGGTTATGAGTCACACCTTTGGCAAATAATTGCACATCAAAAGCAATAAGAGGTTCTGGCATTTACTAGAAACAACCAAGTGTGACTACCTGTTCCTGTGGTAGATAGTATTCCTATTCTGCCATATTACTGTTATAATAAAATGTGTAATTCATACAATTTAATATTCCTAGACCTCAACTTCTTCATCTGTAAATGAAAGGAATGGGCTTGGTAGTTTCCAAACTAGTTTTGAGTTTTAATGTTCTAAAGTCCTTGAGTTTCAGGCACAGTCAGCTGTCATTAGAGAGCTCCTTCATGCCTCCTCACCACACTTGAGGTGCTTCTGGCCCTGGCCCTGCAACTTCTGTTTCTTTCAGAATTTGTACCACTGGTTTCTTCTTCTTTGAACCCTAAGATTTCTCTGTAATGACACCCAACTGTTCACATCTCTTCCAATCCTTTGGTGGAAAATGGCATGGTCATGGAGATAGGGCAGGTAAAAGCCAGTGGGAGTTCGTGGCATGATAGTGGGAGGTGAGAACAGTAAGAGGTGAGAACAGATCTGGTCACATTGGTCCTTTTGATGGAGAGTGTTGCAGTAGTGGGAAAGAACTATAAATGAATGATAGAACCGTAACATAAGGAACCCTGGATGGGAGCTCAGACAACACAGAAGGTCAGCAACAATGAAGACATGGGCTGAAGGCAAGAATCTGACTCTGTGGTTTCCTAGAGGACAGAATTATCTGAAAACAATGCCCTGGGACACTTGAATACAATTAGTCTGCCCCAGGATGGCTCCACTAGTCATCTGGAACAGGCTGCCATGACGTATCTTCCATAGCTGCCTGGCGGTCACTAAAACTGTTACCCTGACTCGGAGATGTGTAAATGTCCAAAGACTAACACTTATTTCCTGGTGAGAAAAGAACTGTCTTTCTTTCATTATTGTTCCATCATCTCCAAATCACAAAAGGGCTTAAGTTTCAAGAAACACACAGAAATCGCCAGGAATGAAGAAGTTATATTCCCTTCCGTTGTGATGGCAACGAAAATTTTAAAGCAATGAACAAAACTCAGTGTGCATGGAGTAGAAGAATAAGAAATTATGGAAAGAGGAGAGTATGGTGTGCATAGGTAAGAAGAAATACGGCCAGCACTGAGAATCTCACTCTATGGTGGAACAGTGCCAAGGACATTTTAGGAACCCCTGTGTCCCTATGGCTTCCCCACCTGCAATGTGGGCATTAGAGGAGGTAATCTGGATCTGTTTCTCTTTGTTCACCCTGTAAGTCTCCTAAGGTATCCTGGCTGGAGAGTTAACAGCCTGGGCAGCTGGGAAGTTGCTCTGCTTTTACCAGGGGCCTTCCCAAGCCACTCTTCAAGAGTCAGGGCTTAACTGTTCATCTCAGTTCAGAATTTCAGAAACATTTACCTTTCACTTAAGTCCTATGCTTTCTGTTCATTTCTCTGTATGACAGACAGAGCCTGCCTACTCTCAGTTGGGCATGCCACTCTTCATTCTGACTTGTCTACATTTGTCCTGGTGAGACACATTTCTGTCAACTTTGGAGACACATTGTAGATGCCTCTAGCCACTGAGAATAAATGGCCTCAAGAAGTGGCCAGTACTTCATTTTTTGTAGTCCTCTCCCTCCTGGTTATATCAGAAAATAGAAAACTGACATAGGTTGTCCAAAATGGAACACTTTTGTGTCCCCATACCATGACATGGGGACAACAGGACAACTTGGGAAATCCTAGCTGAACAAGGACATGTGACCCTACCCTCTCAAACTAGACATTTTTAGGGTTGCTCTGCCTTTGTGTGTGCAATTCATGCTGTTTGGAATTCCTTCCAGTAACTCATTTCAGTGAGCTTCAACAGATAACAAAGTAGAGAGAAAAATACAATATGCAATATAATAAATGTACCTATAACCCAGTTCCAACAATTATCAAAACAAAGCAAATCTTATTTGACCTCCCTATTATTCTACTTTTTAAATTCATGGGAAGATTGGGTCTAACATCATCAAATACAATACAGTACAAATACAATACAATATCAAATACAATACAATATCAAATACAATAGGGGATCTTTTCATCGGTAACAGCTACACTTTGATTGGGCTTTTGATATTTTCCACAGCAAATAAGGAATTTTGACTCTTTAGTTAAATTTCGTGTGTGTGTGTGTGTGTGTGTGTGTGTGTGTGTGCGTGTATTTGTGTAGATTTGATGCACGTGTTTGCAGAATGTATGTGCATATATGTACACATGGAGGCTAGAGGTCAACTCTGTAGCTGACCTTTTTTATTTTATTTTATTTTATTTTATTTTTTAAGCTACGCACTGAATGCTCCAAGAGTTTCTTAGCAATCAATCCCAGAAACTGTTTGTTTCTACCTCCTGGCACTGGAATTATGGCCATGTGTGCCACCCACTTGGCTTTTTACATTTGTATAGGAAGCAACCATATGTCTTTAGGCTTGCCTGGCAAGCATTTTAAAGCTGACCTATCACCCTACTCTTCATACCAAGCAGATATTCTCAAATTCTGATATTTTATACCAAATTGGCAAGTTTTTCAACTTCCAAAAGCAAGCTTATTTTATGCAGTTTGACTGTCATCAGTGACCCCTATGTGCCAGAGGTCCAAACTCATGCTCCAAAACCTCTTTGCTTTCCTAAGCTGCTGGTGTTCCTAGCTTGCTGGTGCAAGGTAGAAAGCCCAACATGATTTTGAGTTGTGCATTCAAATGCAAAAGGATGAATGCAGCATGACACCATGTATAAAGAATTCAAACGGCAGCATGCATCATGCAAGTGCTTTGTTTTCTGATGTTCTCACAGACCTGGGCTACTT
The DNA here is from genome assembly GCF_008632895.1 of Mastomys coucha. Lineage (NCBI taxonomy): Eukaryota > Metazoa > Chordata > Mammalia > Rodentia > Muridae > Mastomys > Mastomys coucha. The sequence continues at coordinate 4,148,677 of NW_022196912.1, read as the reverse complement.
TCTCTGAGAGGTCAAGCATTGGAAAAGAGACTGTCCTGAGTACATGGCTCAGTGCTCCCAGTTTACAGGTAACAAGACAAAAGGGTCCCAAACTTACCCAAGGCCACTCAACTTGGTTACAACCTAGCAGGACCTCAGACTCCTTATTCTTAGTTCAACATTAGCAAGAAGATGAAGTGGAGTGAAGGTTTGAACTGTGTCCCCAGCTGCTGCGTCTCCCATAGTCACTGTTCTACAGCTGTGAGGAGAGACATGCCAAGCATTTAACTGGGGGCTTGCTTACAGTTTTAGAGGGTTAGTCCATCATCATAATGGTGGTGAGTAAGGCAGCATTCAGGGAGGCCCATCCCTAGTGACACTTTTCAAACAAGGCCATCCCTACTCAAACAGCCTCACCTCCAGATCCTTCTAATCCTTTCAATTTGTGCCACTCCTTGGTATTAAACATTCAAATATATGAGACTATGGGAGACATTCTTATTCAAACCACCACAACCCCTGTTAGAGTTCCTCTCATGTGAGCTCTGCTGGATTACTTTGCTCTCAATTGCCTATTAATTAATCGTTAGCGAAGGCATGTCAGCAACTTATGCACCAACACACAGCATCTCAGCTTTCAGAGGGAACCTTCTGATCACAGTAGAGACTGGGGCACAAATGGCTCTCAAGAGCTGAGGAATGAATGAACTAAGCTTTTCCCTGGTGCTTCCTTTGCACCATGACTTTCTCTCTAGCTGGCTTAGACCAGGCTCTATGTACAGAAGTCTGCATCCCTCTCTCCCATCACATACCTACACACAGACATTACATGCTGATAATAGGTTAGGAGCATCCTGTAACTGCAGGACCAGCTGTTGCTAAGCAGCCCTCCCATTGCAGCTGGAGCTTTCGATTGTTGCTGAATTTAAATGTCAACTTAACCCAAGCTGCTTTCTCCTTCTCTGGTCTTCTGTGTCATCAGAGAATGGATTAGTGACTCAACCTTCAAGTGTGCCGAGTGATCCCTCAATTTGCTCATCCTATGGAGTTAAAATATTAATTGGATAGTAACACTTCCCTTACATGGCTTTGAAAAGGCCTCTGCATTCTACTGGAAAAAATGGTCAACTACTCTGCTGCTCTCAAGGCTGGGACCTGCTAGGTTCTTCATTTTCCAACGATTAACTCTCTTCTTTGTCATGTGCTTCTCAGCAACTGAGAGCTGTTTCTACCTCAGACTTTGCATATGATCTTTCTCTGTCCAACACACTGCTTTCTTGACATTTTGATGGATTGATAACACCTCTGCAGGAAAGCATTATGTACCAAAGCTGTTTTGAACTAGGCTGTATAACATGTATTCCCTTCTGTGGTACTTACCATGTGTAGGCTTGTTTGTGCCTTTGTTGATTTAATATATTCCCCTCATAGACTGTTGATCCCATGAAGACAAAGTCCATAATTGATTACTAGGCACCTAAACCTACCACTGTGTTTATGAGATACACACAAAGTGAACTTAGTAAGTGTTGGCTCTTTGTATTTTTCCAATGCCTCATGTTTATCATCTATCTGTCTGTCTATCTATCTCCATCTATCTATCTATCTATCTATCTATCTATCTATCTATCTATCTATCTATCTATCTATCTATCAATCTATCTATCTATCAATCTAAATTTTGTCTCATTTTAAAGTATGCCCCATATTCTTTGTATTGATGAATCAGGATTTCTACCTCTTCTGTTTACAGAATGAGCTACACACAGAGATAATTTAATTGTTCACTGTAGCCCTGTTCTCGTTATGTAGAGAATCTTCAGGATCATGGTTCAGGGAAAAGGTGCTCCTCTAATCCTTAGATTTTCCTATTCAAAATATAGAAGAATCTAAAATGCAGTATGGTTGATGTAGGCTCTTGCTCTTGAGCCTACATTGTACTGGAACTAAAAATCTTCCTGCCTCAAGCTCTCCAGTGCTGAGATTTCATCACAGCAAAACTCCCTAATCCTCTGGCTTTTTCTTTCTTTCTTTTTCCCTTTTTGAGACAGGGTTTCTCTGTATAACAGCCCTGACTGTCCTGGAATTCACTTCGTAGACCAAGCTGGGCTTGAACTCAGAGATCCACCTGCCTCTGCCTCTCCAGTGCTGGAATTAAAGGTGTGCGCCACCACTGTTTTCTCATCTGGTATGGTCTCTGAGCTGAGTTCTGGGAGTGCTTTGTAGATGTATCCACCAGGACTTGGACTCACAACTCTGCATTTTTGTTGTGGTTTTCTCTAATGGTCTCTTTCTATTGCAAAAAGAAGTTTCCTTGCTGAAAGGTGAGGACAATACTTGTCTGTGGGTATAAAGAGAAATATCTGAACTGCAGGCGGGATTATGCTGGTTTAGTAAAATGGCAATTGTTGGTTTTCCTACAAAGTCCACTTTACTCATCCTGATTAGTTGGCTAGGCTTCCAGTATGAGGCATTATTTCCATCCTGTTGATATACAAGTGAGATTAGGCTGAGGAGATTGTATTTATGTAGTTAGGCTGAGGAGATTGTATTTATGTACATATGTACATATGTATATATGTATATATATATACACACAATATATATGTATATAGATATATATACACATACACAAATGTACACAGATACATACACATTTAATAACACTTAAAGAAAAAAAGGTCATGAATTTGCAAGAGGAAAATACATGATGGGGACTAGAGGGAGAAAACAGAAAGGGAAATAATGTAATTACACATCTCAAAAAATAAAAAAAAAATCACTTTTAGTTTTATTCATTTATTTGTTTGTTTGTTTTTGGTATTTTGAGGCAAGGTTTCTCTATGTAGCCCTGGCTGTCCTAAAACTTATTCTGTAGACCAGACTGGTCTTAAACTCAGAGATCCATCCACCTCTGCCTCCTGAGTGCCGAGATTAAAGGTGTGAGCCACCACCTGCTCAATTTATAATTATTTTTTTTTTTTGAAAACCAACTCATGTCCAGTTAGACTGGAAACTGAGTATCTGTTTCTCCTTCAGTAGAGTCAGGATCACTGTGGAATTACAGATTTTTTTTAATCCACCGGTACCGCAGAGACATTCCTGTAAGAACTGGTAATTACTTGTTGTGGGCCAGAGTTCATGAAGGCCTTTCCTAAGTATCCTTTTGCCTATTCTTCTACTTTGATTCAGACTCACATAGTGAGTCTGCTGGATCATCTTTAACTCCTTCAGTGGAAATAGGATCATAAGGTATTTCACAAAGAAAAGATTTTAGCATGTTCTATGCCATATTTATCCCTCCAAAATGTTGCTGTGGTAACTGCACAAATAGCTGAACACTAGATAACACAAGCAGGCAAGCAGAACTTTATTTTAATAAATTCATGATTTCCATGGAAAACTAGGCACAATTATGGTATGTTAATTTGAGGCCTTGGAGGGACTGTGGAATGGTTATGTGTTTGGAGTAGATTTATACATATGTTTGCCCATATTGTACATATGATCCTTGGTCATTTGAGTACATGTCCAAGCTGGCATGGGAAACTGCCCAGCATTTGCTCATCTTGTGAAAATGTGCCACTGTGTTGATAATTGTGATCATTTCAGAGCAGGTTCATTCTCTGTTGTCCAGAGTTGGGGCTCTGTATGTCCCATGTGTTGGAACTTGCTTCAGTGGGGAGTGTAACACTCTGGGAGCATGTCTTTCTTTCTGTCTGGGATTCTCCAACTCCTGTGGAAGCTCCCATAAAACCCACACTGAACATCCAAATCCCTGCTGAGCATCTTCAGTGAGGCCTTTCTGACTCCTATCTGCCCCGTTCTACAGAACCTTCCACATAGAACCTCATCTGATTTTCTGTCTATATCTTTCATCTCTTACGTTTCTTACAAATTCTCTTTATGATAGGATGCATATTTCATGAGGACAATTATGAAAACTATATTTCTATACTCTAAAGCCCACCCATGCCTGGCCTGTAGGGAACTATTGTGCAAATAACCCATAAAAAATGACTCAGTCAATGAACCATATAAAACCTTATAAATCAGCAATTAATATTAGGACTATGAATAAACACAAGACTTACTAATTGCTTTTTTAGCTTCACAAGCATCAATTTGATAATCTAATCTCCCTAATATAATAAATATCATTTAAATTTTTAGGTTTCTTGTAAAATTATCAAAACAGAGACACATTGCTAATATGCCTCCTAGTAACAAAAGCTGGTTTTGTTTCACAGTTTCAGCTATGGCCAGACATATGTACCATTTTTATTTTGCTTAATTAACTCGCTTTCTCCTCAAAAGTTTAAAAGTTGTTAATTTATGAAAATGACTTTAAAGACTTAAATAAGACCTGAGGTTGAAAGAAACAGGCGTTTGTCTTTGCTACACTTGAAATCTTCCTGTGTAAAGCTTTTCTCGGACTCTCTAGTTCTGCTGTAACTCACTTATTGGGTAGCATGCACTAGGGACAGAGACTCTGATTGTGTTAAATAAAGGGTAAGAGTATGCAGTTAGTCTTTGTGTTGCCCTAAACATCCATTTTTAATTTCCTCTCCATGCACTCACTTGGAAACCATGACTTTTCAAAAGGCTGCTGTCTGATGATCTCTGTCACTTCAGTCTCAGAACTCACTCAACAGCTTTCACCAAACATATTGAGAACACGTGGTCCACTCTAATCAGAGAAGCGGGGTGTGGAGCACTGTAGTAGTAGAAGGGGCCTGGGTATGGGTGGGATTATGAGGCCTGTGCAGAACTGGCCACCCTTGGGTCTGGCTAGAGAGGGCACTGGGGAAGAAGAAGTTAGAGTTGTTGCTGAGTGTGGCACCTCAAGGGCATGAACAAAGAGAAAGAAGTAGAGTTTGGTGGTGAAGTTGTTCACTTCTGATTTCTGTACAATGGCTGAAGCTGCAGAGGACGGCATCTTCCAGGTAGCTGAAAATGTGTAACTAGAGACTTGGGAACTTTCCCATAGACAAACTGAGCAGAAGCAAGGTTGGTAGAAAGCTGTTTAGGTATTATCTGGGAACAGAAGGATGGGTTTTTTGTTAAGCCATCTGTCCTACTGTGAGAATTGCATGAGTCTTCCTGTAGACAGAGAATAGAGGAGGAGTGGTTGGCAGCAGAGAGAAAAGAGCCCTGTGCACTGCTGTGCTGTGCACATGTTCCTGCACCTATATGCACACAGGTGTGGGAACATAGAAAGATCTAGAGCCCTGTGCACTGCCCTGTGCACTGTTGTGCTGTGCATATGTTCCTGCACATGTGTGCACACAGGTGTGAGAACATAGAAAGGAAGGGGAACAGGAAATGTCCATTATCACTTAAACACATATGATCAGTCTTGATTTTCCTGCTATTTTTGTATTATAATGTTTTACTTGCAGTCTGGGACATGAAAACATGTGTACAGCATGTTTTGATCAGAGTCACTTCTTCCCTCTCTACCTTTTCCAGGAACCCCTTCATGTGCTTGTCCCAATTTCCCTCCCCTAACATAATGTTCTTGTCAATGATTTAGGAATTTCATACAATGCACCCTGATCACACTCCTCCCAGGTGGACCCTCTCACCTGTGCACCCCTCCCAAGGGAAAAATCAGGTTCCATCTGTGTTATCTATATACTCACTGAAGCATGGTCAAACTCTCGGTAGCCAGCCCCCTAGAAAGGACCAAGTCCTTCCTCATCCCCAAGCAAAACCCTTTCCTGTGCAGAGCTACACTTCAGCATCTTTGTCACATTGTACGGACTCTATTCCATTACTTTATGTCTGGGCCATTTTTTTTTTGGGGGGGGGTGGAGTTGCACACAAGCTGTTAATGTTTCTTATTTTTCTCTTCTTCCATGCAATAACCCACGACATGCAGCCAGTGCTGCTCATCTGTGCACATATGTTGGACCATTGCCAGAACATGGACGACCTGCCAGGGACTGACTATACCTCCAAAGAAAAACGGTCCTTGCTTAGCAGTCATGAACTGCCAGTAACTGTGAGCCCTTTCTCATCTGTGCTCAGACATTGACTGGCTCTATCTTGTGTGAGTCATGTGCAGGTGACTGTAGCTATAGGGAGTCCTTATCATGTCCACATGACACTGTTTCCCAACAGTCTTCCACGAACAATGGAACAGTCTTTCTATTATGTTCCCAAAGTGTGTGTGTGTGTAACCAAAAGTCAGATTAGTGTCCATACCCTAGAATAAGTAGGTGTTTAGTAAATACTTGTTTGAGAGAAGAACCAGAATCCATTAATTTAGAAACTATCTTCTCCTGGCATGTATTTCCCAAGCCCTTGCTGATGTTGACTCTAGAGACACTTTAGTGAAAGCAGATTAACATTTACCTACAGCCCTGACTTGCTTTAATTATCTGCATCATGATCTATCTGGAAGCTCAAGGCTGCTAAGAACTCTTGCAGTCTACTGCAATGCTAAGAAGAGTACTGGCTTAGTAAATGCCTACATTTAAAAATAATTTAAACTCACTTCATGTCTTACATAATAGAAAAATCTTGATTAGCTTTGAAAATTATTTTTGGAAATTTGCTGAAAATAAGCTGTCTGGCATAAGTGCATTTAGGGATGGAATTAGGAGGTGTGGAAGAATCTAGGGTATGCTGGGTAACCTGTCAGTTACTGCATTCACCACTAGATGGTGACCTTGTATTTGCTTGGTGATCTGCCCACTGCCAGAGGATGGCATAGTCAACTCTAGGTTGTTGAAACCCTGAGAAGGAAATTGGGAAGCTTTATTAGAATTGTGAAATGAGATGGTTGATGAGATTTGAAGTAATCAAACCTTTGGAGACTTTAGTATCTTCCTGACCTGTTTGCACAGAATGTGATAGGTTGAGAACATAAAGGCCTGGGTTAAATGCCCATGGTATAGAAAGCAGAAGCATAAAATGCATATTCTAGTTCACTCCCCTCCCCCATTTGCTTGTCCTGGGTTTGGTAAGGTATAGAACTTCTTGGGATGCCAATAGCTCCACCTGCAAAACTGGAAATGAAAAGACTGAACTTGGTAGGATCTAGGTCAGTTGTCCCCGTAAACCTTTCTTGTTCTGTCTGTGATTGAAGAGTCTTTGATCTGAGGGTACCAAACATTCTCAGTTGGTCATTGTCTACATTAAATAATTCACCTTTCAGGTCAGGCAAATAGAGTTTTTGTAAAAGACACTTTTCCTTTTGGAGAAGTGTGGGTATGGGTCTTTGCTGTAGGCAAAGGGTAGAGAAGGTGGTTGAAAGCTAAGAGGGAAAAAGTCTCATGTGACATGTTCATGTCTAAATGTGTGTACACTCAGGCCTGTGATAATGGAAAGGTGGAGCAGTAGGAAATGTCCATTATCACTAGGAAATCTTAGTGCTGTTGATTGATCACCTTAATTGTTTTCAGCCTTCAAAATAAGCCTTCAAGAACCCATGATAATGGTTTTACGTCCCAGAGAGATTAAGTGTAGGTCTTATGATATCTGTACAACTAGTATAAACAGTGATTTTATCTCGCACTAAATCCAAGGGCTTTGAATGTAGAACGCCCCTATCCATTTAACCAGAAAATAAATTCCCTTAATAATTGATGTTGTTTTACTAAGACAAAAATAATATCCCCAGAAGGGTGAAATGATTCTGTGGAGATGTTGAGCTGCTGTTGGCACAGATAAGGAGCTTGGTTCTTTCTTCTCTAGTCCAGAATTTCCCTAAGTGAGGCATAAGAAGTGTCTTGCTTTATCTTAGAGTAGTTATGGATTATTCCGAATTGACTGAAGCAATTGAAGTATAACTTCTCTGGTCACAGAATTTATCAGAATGCCTTATCTTACTGTTGTCTTGATCCTTATACTGACCCAGAAAAAAGAACATTAGAGCTAGGCAGGATCTGATAGTTTAGAGAAGGGAAGGCAAAGGAAGAGAAAGAAGGAATGAGGGGAGGAGAGATGGGGAGAGCAAGAGAAGGGGAGGGACAGAGAGAGTGTAGTGTGGGTGACTTAAGAGAAAAAGGGAAGAGGCTGGAGATGTAATTCTGCTCTTAAGAGCATCTTGATTTTTCAGAAGACTCAGGGTCACTTTCCAGCACCCAAGTGGACACCCACCAGTTCTGTAACTCTAGTTCCAGGGGATCTGATGTCCCCTTCAAGCTTCTATAGGCACTGCACCCACACTGTGCCCATGCTAACAAAATACTCATGTACACAAAATAAGTAACTAAATAAAAAAAATTTTTTTTAAAAGGGGAAAGGATGAACTAGCTGAGGATAGGGGACCGTATCCAGGAGGGCATATGTGTATGATTTCATATTCTGTCCTCCTGCTGGTCACGGCTTCTGAATAACTGCCAAAAGTAGTCAAATATTCTCTCTCTACTATGCCTTGTGAGCTTCAATAAAATGAAATCATTTCTGGGAAACTCTTCTTGGTTCCAGAATGGCCAGGAAAGCTGGGAGCCTGAGCTGAGAGTCTGAATGTGAGCCGACTCCACTTAGTTACAAGCCTTCTCTCTTATTTAATTGAAGGATTCTTGGCTAGGTGTTTGCTGTATGGCCTTAGTGTTTGTAAAGTTGCATAGGATCCTATCTTTGCATGGCGTTTCTCTTTCTTTTCTGAACCCAACAATGAGATTTTTCATTAACTAAGAAAAGCATTGGCATCCTCAGGGAGCTGTTTGGCTGAGGGAAATGTCAATCTGGAAATGAGGAAGCCAGGGACATGCAGGGATTGGCTGAGGAAGATTTCTAGTATGTTCTTTCTTTCCTCTTGGTTACTTTTGGGTGTTACCCATTTCATGGGAAGGAAAGCAGCTGTAGCAGGATGCAGTAGACAGATACCAGGGGGTAGTCCAGCTAAGAGGAGAGGCCAGGGTCCAGACAGCTGGATGGCCCTGAGCATTCTGTTATCCCCCTTCCACCTTCCATTCAACATCAGTCTTCAAAGAGACTGCTTGTTCTTCTGAAAGCTTGAGAAGACATCAGCATGAGGTGGCTCAGGGAAAGGAAAATCATACCTTTGTGACCTTGAGGCCATCTTCCTTTAATTCAGCGGAAGAAGAAACAAAGCCACAGCAAAGAGACATTACTTGCTAGTCCTAGAGGAATAAAAGATTAGTTAATAAGAAAAAAAATAGCTAGACATGTGAGGAGGGGGAATTCTTCAGGAGAAATACATTAAACTAAACAAGGTAAACCAGAGGAAATGAAATGAAGATAATTAAAAAATAAGCATAGCAATTATCTTTAAGGAGGTAAGAGACCATCGAACCATCGAAAAACAAGCAAAGAGAAACACAAAGAGAAGCCAACTATAGACACTGGGTAGCTACATGTAATTTACACAGTAAAGAAAAAAAAACCTGTGTGGATAATCAGACTATCAAATGATAACAGCCAAAAAGCATACTATTTGAGATTCTGGAACAAGAAACTTTATTAGAAGGCACTGGAGAAGGATACGGAGGGTTGAAGTAGCTATAATATTCATGTAAGAAGATTATAGAAGGAGAAAAAGAACCATGTACTGAAAGGACACCGAGAGAGCTAGGCAGGGGAGGTGACCTCACACAGAGACATTCTTCAGTAACATTAAAGGATATCAAAGAAAAAGAGGAAATTTTACAAGCTTTCAAAGATACAAAGCATATTACCCAAAGGAACAAGAAAATCAGATTACAATCATTCCTTATAAAGCTGCACTAGATGTGGTAAGGCAGGGAATTAATATCTTCAAAGTGTTGAGGAGGCAGACAGTAAACCCAGAATTTTATAGTGAGGAAAATTATCTACAATATTGGAGTTTTCTTGATGGTCCTGGGGCATACTGGGCATCCTTTTACTTTTTCGTGTTGCTGTGAGAATACTTGACCTGAAACACTTTAAGGGAAGAAGCACTAATTTGGGCATACAGTCTGTCATGGTGGTGGAAGACCCATGTGATGTCATCAGCAGAAGACAATGCACCTGCATCACAAAGCAGAGAGAGAGAGAGAGAGAGAGAAAGGATGTATTCAGTCTTCTTTCTTCTTTTATTTCAGTCCCAGATCCCAGCCCATTGGATGGTTTTACCTATAGCTAGAAGAGGTTTTTAAACCTCAGCTCACTCAGACTAGAAATGGCCTTACAGACCTACCTAGAGATTTGTCTACAGGGTAATTCTAGAGCCTGTTGAGTTGACAGCATCAACTATCTTACTATCTGAGCTACCAGCAGTCCACAGCAAAATTATTATTCTAACATGGATTTGAAACAGGCGTTTGGGGGTACATGTAGTCTTGGTTTCACTTGATAACTATACAGGGATAACTTCTGAAGTATGTATTCCAGAGAGAAGGGAGAGTGAGAATTATGGGATGTCCTTACATAAACTGGTGCAGTGATTCCAGAAGAACAAACATGGAACACACATTGTTTAAGAACACGAAGATTAACTTTTAAAAAATCAATTGTGAAATCAGCCTGCAAAGGATTTATCACTATATCCCAAACAGTCGACCTAGTACAAACCAGTTCATCAAATATAAAACAGCTTAGTACTCAGCCTTAATTAAAAGCACCTTACCTATCTGTTGGTGTTTTAGCACCAGCTGGGCATGCTGGTATTCCCTGTAATTGCCTTCTAGCCTTTGGGAGGCAGAGCCAGGAGGATCTCAGATAAAATGTCAGTCTATATAATGGTGAATCATTGCATCAAAGAAATGGTGGACTATAGTTCAGTGGTAGAGTAGTTGTGTAGCATGTGCAAAGGTTTGAACACAAGCAAAACACACACACACACACACACACACACACACACACACACACACCACGTTTCCATTCTACCACAAATTCCAGTTGTGGTTAGGAACAGAACACAATTGGACTACTTTAGAGAATGAAAAGAATATAGATACAATGAATGTATAAATAAATACCTCATTGTATAAACATACCACAACTCATCCACCCCTTTTCTGATGATCGTTTACATATATATTCATATATGTTTGTGATGTATTTCAAAACTTCCCTTGTATAAACTACAAGGAGGGTTTCTGGATCCCTCCCTTTATTGTATATATTTTAAAAATTATTTTAAAATAATTTATATATCTTTCTGTGCACATATAAAGACATGTAAATGGGCATGCATTACACACACACACACACACCACACACACACACACACTCACACACAAAATGTGGTTCATGTGGCCCACTGAGGTCAGGAAAGGGTATCATACCACTTTGGAAGTGGAGTCACAGCAATTGTGAGTTGCTGATAGAGGTGCTGAGAACTGAACTCAGGTCCTCCAGAGGAGCAATGAGTGCTTTTAATAGCTGAGCCATCTCTCTAGCTCATGTTATACATTCTTTAATGTTCATTTATAGGCATTCTTTATGTTTTCTGAATATGAACTCACTGTTAGATACATACCTTGACAAAAACCTTTCCTAAATTTTAACGTGCATTTTATTTTTGCAGATGTGTCTATTGAAGAGCAGACAGGTTGGATTTTGATTATGTTTTCCTTCTTTCCTTTGTTTAATGATTGCAGCTTTGAGGGTAATAATCAGTACCTTCAAATTTTGTCTTACTTAAGGCCATTTGTTTTTTGGTTTCATTTGAAAATGTCGCCATTTGGAAGCTTAAACCTGTAAATATATTTCCATACTTAGTGATTTCTCTTTCAGTTTAAACTGGAATCTTTTTTCTGCATTTAAACTCATCTCATCTGTCTAAAATACTATCAGGTCTTAATATCTTATGAAGTTTGACCATCTGGGTATTGCTTGTTAAATAATTGATTTTAAAACATTTATTTATTTATTTTTAAAGACAGGGTTTCCCTTTGTAACCCTGGCTATCCTGAATGGTGTGAGGCTACTCTGGCCTACAGTGTAAGTTAAGCAATTGATCTTTAACAGAGAAAGAGTAATTATACTTACTCAAATGTTGCTTCTTTCTGTAGCACTATTCCAGAAAGCCCTTCTCCCGAGCTTATGGATTGCTGAAAGGCTGCTCCATCCCCACACTGTTCACACTCTAGGGTGATAGCTGTAATGAGGCCATGTTGACTTTTGCTGCCTTGGATCTCTCATGGCCAACAGTGAGAGGGGTCCACACTGAGTTCTGGCATTCTTGGATGATGCTCTTTGGTCTCTATAACAGATGTTCCCAGGTTCTTGGCATCTTGCTCAAAGTATTGGAGAAGCCCCCACAAAAAGCAGAGCAGCAAAGGCTTTTATTCAGACAAAATGAGAAACACAGAATGGGAACATTGTAAGGTGGCAGTGGACAAACATAAAGACTGGAGTGTCTGGCCCCTGCCCATGGCTTCCTTTTGTGAGCCCAGGAAGAGCAGGAGCTGTTTGAGAGAGGCAGAGGTGGACTTCTGTTTGTTTGAGGAACTTGGGTAATGCGGGCCTTTGTTCTCCTTTTATGTCCTTTCCTATGATGCATTTGATTTTAATTATAGGCATGCTCAATCATGCATAGGTATAAAATGGAAAATTGGGAATTTCCCCTAAACCCTCATTCAGAAATGCAGATTGATATATTGAATATATGCTTTAAACCAGTCCATACCGCATTAGTGAATCACCTCTACTTATACTGGATGCTCTAGCATGTGTTTGAACACAGAAGGGGGTGATGAATACTTAATAGGGAATTGTAGGCTGGAGTGATTGGTAACTTTGGAGAGGGGTGTATGTGCAGCATGTTTTGGGTTGGGGAAGCCCAGGATTCTATATGCTTTTTAGTGAGAGATGTGTCCATGTGAATATCCACTAACAGGGGCTTCTAAGTTGGCCCTATGTTTACATCCCATCACTGGAATCATCCAAGTCAGGTGCCTTGAGCTAGCCTGCTCTTCGGTGCTCCTTCACATTCTTTTGGCTGCTTCTCAAGTATTCACAAAGCTCTATGTACCTGCCTCCCTCTCCCCCTGTTGTGTACCCCCTGACTTGCCAGCATGTGCTGATTCTATATTCCCAGCCTGGCTTTGGGTACCTGCCTTCCTCCCTGCATCAGACAGAAAAACAAGTGCCATTTTCCCAGGGTAAAAAAGCAGTAGTAGTTAGAAGGAGGTCAGCTGACTAAAGCACACGAACTGACATCTTCCCAAGGAGCCTTTGTGTTTCAACTGGACCAATATTTACAAACAGGACATTTCAGACATTCTTTCTCACACGCCCTCACTCCAATATCCTTCCTATGTGTTTTTCCATTTCACAGTTACATAAGAAGTTGAGTTACATAAGCTGCAAGTGACTTCTTCAAGGTCATAAATCCAGGAAACTTCGAACTTCAAACTGAGTCTTTGGACACATTATTTTGTGTTCTCTTCAGCACAAGGCATGTGACTGATAGGCTACTATATCTGCACTGACAACCTTCAGATGGTCCGAAGACCATGTGTCAAAAGGTCTGGAGGGTAGTGCTATCAGGATGTCAAGAACCTTTAGGAAACAGAGGCTATGGGATGGCCTTAGGTCACTGGAGGACAACCGTCAAAGCAGACTGCATATCCATCTCTCCTCTGCTTTTATGCTTTCTGCCTCATGTTATAAGTAGATTTTTTTTTTTTGTAACAAGTTCCCACCAAAATCTTTTCCAGATGTCCATTACAAGAAGTAAGTGTTCCAGGCTCACCTACTTCTTGTAATGGAAACCCCAAAATTTTGAGTCTAATATTTCTTCTCTTCAACTTATTACATATGTGTATATGTGTGCATGTGTGTGTCTGTATGTGTATGTGTATATTTGTGTGTATGTGTGTACGTGTGTGTCTGTATGTGTGTGTGTGCAATATATGTGTTTGTGTGTACACACTTGTATGTCACAGAACATGTGCAGAGGTCAGAGGACAGTTTCTGAGAGTTAATTCTCCCCTGGTGCAATGTGGATCCTATGAGTACCAATGATTCTTACTTCACAATAATCCTGGAGACTCTGAATAACAGAAGTGAGACAGCTATATTTTTGGCTCTGCAGAAGTCGGGCATCAGTCTGAACAGAAGGCTGATCAGGATGGCTGATGTACTGATTTTGGCAGATCGATGTTTTTCACACTCCTAATGGTATTTACTTGACCTCTTGTTCCTCATTGGTTGAGCTTTTCCGGGAGGGACACTCTTTATCACTCATCTATTATAGTCCTCATCCCAAACTTTCGGTCCTCCTGGGGATGAAGGTCCCCTTGCCTTTTATGATACTTGGGCTTAATCATAAAGTCAAGTGTAACCTTTTAGTGATGAGATAAACTAAAAGTACCCTGGCAAGCCACTGTCAGCTGCTAGCAAAGGAAGGCAGACACCCAGTACCTCTTGCTTACCTGGGATTTGTGGGTGAAACCTACAAATTTTCATACTGAAAATGGACCATAATGATTTATTTCTTACAGTCCTAGGGATTGACCTCTGGCTGTTAGTTTTGGTGACAAATGCTCTTACATGCTGAACTATCTCTCTGGTCCCTCTTTAAGATATTTTATTGTAGTGATGGAAAAATGGCTGAAACAGGGGGAGATTCGAGGTATTGGAGGACACTGGTATTGGAGGACAGTTTGGATTTGAGCCAAAGGAGGGAGGATAGCACAGGATAGTGAGCATTGGTTCCTTTCAATCATATCATGTGGGAGGAGTTTGTTCCTGCATATACCAGCAACCTGAGGGTCACAGTGCTAACTGATCTACAGCATGCATTCATCATGAATTGTCTTAATAGACTTCTTTTTTGTTTGTTTGTTTGTTTTGTTTGTTTGTTTTTTTGAGACAGGGTTTCTCTGTATAGCCCTGGCTGTCCTGGAACTCACTCTGTAGACCAGGCTGCCCTCAAACTCAGAAATCCGCCTGCCTCTGCCTCCCAAGTGCTGGAATTAAAGGCGTGTGCCACCACCGCCCGGCTGTCTTAATAGTCTACTTTGGCAAGTACTAACATAGCACACATGTCTTTTATATTCTTTTCAGAGTAAGAAGCATTCAATTAATTCTTCAACATCTTGGAAAGTTTTTGAGATCAAGGGAAGGGACACAGTAAACTTTGTAAACCTTTACTAGATGTGGAGCATGTGGGAGAATAAAGGGACCAGGATTGGTTGCCACATGAACTTTATTTATTTATTTATTTATTTATTTTTTATTTTTTTATTTTAGATATTTTCTTTATTTACATGCAAATTTCTCCATTCCCAGTTTCCCCTCCA
>NW_022196912.1:4127613-4132574 GCF_008632895.1 Mastomys coucha | reverse complement strand
CCAAACTGATTTCCAGAGTGGTTGTATCAGTTTGCAATCCCACCAGCCACATGAACTTTTGAAGCACATTGTATGGGCTGAAAAGATTCTGGAAACAGCGGTGCTTTGCAGCCAGGCAGATCCTTGTGTACCCTTCTCAGACATCACCTACCACCCCTTTCCACATCTTCCTTGTACTTAGCCATTCAGTTTTTGATAGGCTGTCTTTTGTCCAGTGTTATGACATGGATACTTGTTTGTCTTTGCCACCATAATGCAAATGGGGATGACAACTTTCTTATCCACACACACTGTGAGCTCATAAACATGAATGAATGAATGAATGAATGAATGAGAGAATATGAATCCCATTGCTATAGTTTGAATATGAAGTAGCCATTAAAACTTATATATAGATTTTCTTCGGATGGTGGAGCCAATAACTGACAAGGTACTGGATCATCAGGCTCTGACGGAGCTAATTGTTGATTCACAATTAGCATTGCTGGGAGGCAATGGAAACTTTGGGAGGGGAGCTTCATTGGAGAGATGGGGTCATAGAAGAGGTGCTTTTTACTGCCAACATTTGAATCCTGGTCTTCCCCAGTCTCTTTCTGCTTCCTAGCTGCCATGAGATGAGCTACCTCCTCTATCATGTGCTCCTGCCACTGGTACAGTTTGCCCATTCAGTGCTCCACAGGAGTGTGACAGCTGATTAAGATAGAAAATAAAACTTGTTCCTTGAAGTCATTCCTCTTAAGTATTTGCCACAAAACAATAGCAAGCTCAGTATACCCTTATTGACCAATTACTTGCCACCTCATGTTGGAGAGTTTATTAAAAAACTTTTTAATTCTTACATATGTAAAATTGGATAGCGCCAAAATTTCTTTTTTTTTCAAAAGTAACAGAAATTCTTTTTTTTTAGTTTTTTTATTGATTTAAGTTTTATTGCATTATGATGAGAAAAGACACATGATTTCAATTTATCTGAATTTGTTAACATTTAAAAACCTACTTTAAGTAAGTAGAATTGCATCACATTCTTGTTTCCCTTTTGTACCCCAACTCCTCCCAGAGACCCCCTTCAATACATACAATACCTTTTTTGTCATATTCTTTAAAGTTTATAAAATATTGTAACAATAAAATGAGTATTATAAGAGTTGTTTGATATAAAACAACAATCAATTTAACATTCTTATGTAAATGCTTGTCTACAGCAATACTGAAAATATATATTTTTCTCAATATAAATTTTAAATAACCCCAAACATATTAACTATATATTTAATAATAATACATCACTACTAGCATTTTTAAATGAACATAAATAAAGTCTTTTTGTTTGTTTGTTTGTTTGTTTGTTTTCTATTTAGTAGAGCTTAAAATCTTGGCTCTTACTATGGTACAAGCCCAAAATAAGAACAATTTTTAGACATTGGAGTTCATTGTAATAAGGCTGTACTTCAATGACCCTCACGTCACCAAAGGATTTTACCTTGATCAGAGCTAAACTGAGAGCTGACAGTTCTGCTGCACCAAGGAATGAATTGTAGGCATGATTATTGGACACAGACTTCCTGCTATGGTCAAAGCTATTTGACTTGAGTGAGTGACTTCATTCTCAGCCCACAGAGAACAGGTTACATTCATTTATGAAATGGTGTGTGTATTAAGATGGTCTATCCATAAAGTCATTCACCAACTGTTTCAATGAACAATGGTTCTACTTGGAGGGTGGCACAGACCTTAGGTGAGGGTAAGAATCTGGTTCACTGGCTGTGATAATTTGGAAAAGGATTCATCTCAGAGAAAAGTAACTCACAAAGTCCTCTTCAAACTTGATACAATAGTTACAAACTTAAAGCAAAGCATTCAGTCTCACTCTTTGTTGTTTTCTTACAAGCCACCTCCCAAGTTAATTGTCTATGTTTCTTTTGGCTGTATAAATTCCTTTGAAATATGCAAGTTTTTCTGTAAACTGTAGTATAGTGTAACAATATTACTAATAGAGAGGCTGAGATAGGAGAAGCATGATTTCAAGACCATTATGTTGTACACAGCAAGACACTGTCATGAACAAACAAGCTGAAAGTGTATATAGATTGTACAATATTGGACCTATTTCTCAAATTACCAAATTAGAGAGACCATTGGATGACAGTCAACAAATTTCTAATTCCTCATATTTTCGGATTTCAATTGATTAGAATATGTTGGTAATATTAATTTTCATATTGATATTAAGAAACAGTAATTGTTACTTCCTGTTGTTTTTGTTGTTAGAGGTGGAATTAGGTTTGTGTGGATTTGTTGATAGATTACTTTCTTGCTTCTTCTATGGTGTAGTTTTGCTCCTTATGTTGATGTTTTCCACCTATTATCCTTTGTAGGGCTGGATTTATGGAAAGATATTGTATAAATTTCATTTTGTCATGGAATATCTTGTTTTCTCCATCTATGGTAATTGAGAGTTTTGTTGGGTATAGTAGCCTGGGATGGCATTTGTGTTCTTGTAGGGTCTGTATGACATCTGCCTAGGATCTTCTAGCTTTCATAGTCTCTGGTGAGAAGTCCGGTATAACTCTGATAGGCCTGTCTTTATATGTTACTTGACTTTTTTTCTTTACTGCTTTTAAAATTATTTCTTTATTTAATGCATTTGATGTTTTATTATGAGACAGGAGAAATTTCCTTTTTGGTGCAGTCTATCTGGAGTTCTGTAGGCTTCTTGTATGTTCATGGGCATCTCTTTCTTTAGGTTAGGGAAGTTTTCTTCTATAATTTTCTTGAAGATATTTACTGGCCCATTACATTGGGAGTCTTCACTTTCTTTTATACCTATTATCTTTAGGTTTGGTCTTCTCATTGCATCCTGGATTTTCTGGATGTTTTGGGTTAGGAGCTTTTTGCTTTTTGCATTTTCTTTGACTGTTTTGTCAATGTTGTCTATGGTGTCTTCTGCCCCTGAGATTCTCTCTTCTATCTCTGTATTCTGTTGGTGATGCTTGTATCTATGGCTCCTGATTTGTTTCCTAGGTTTTGTATCTCCAGGGTTGTCTCTCTTTCTGATTTCTTTATTGTTTCTATTTCCATTTTTAGATTCTGAATGGTTTTGTTCATTTCTTACAGCTTTTAATTGTGTTTTTCTGTAGTTCTTTAAGGGATTTTTGTGTTTCCCCTTTTAGGACTTCTACCTATTTACCTGTGTTCTCCTATATTTGTTTTATGTCTTTCTTAAAGTCCAGTATCATCAGCATGAGAAGTGATTTTAGATCTGAATCTTGCTTTTCCGGTTTGATGGTTTGTCCAGGACTTGCTGTGGTGGGAGAATTGGGTTCTGATGATGACAAGCAACCTTGGTTTGTGTTGTTTATTTTCTTACGCTTGTCTCCTGCCATCTGGTTATCTCTAGTGCTACCTGCCCTTGCTAAATCTGACTGGAGCCTGTCTTTCCTGGTTGTGTCAGAACTCCTCAGAGTCAAGCTGTCTCTGTGATTCTGTGATTCTGTGATCCTGTGATCCTGGGCTTGTTAGAGTGCCTGGGAGTGGAGCTTCCTCTGTGTGTTGTGGGACTGGTTGTAGAGTTTGTGCCTAAGGTCTGCTCAGGGCACTGGCCAGACCAGTCAGAATGGAAGGAACTCAAGCCACTGGGCTGGCGATGTTCCTGTGTGCCTGGGTCCTGCTGGTCCCAATTACTCCAGGTGTTGGGACAGATGTTATGTCTTCCTCATCTCTGATCCTAGGTGTGTTAGAGTGCCTGGGAGTGAAGCTTCCTCTGAGTTTTGTGGGACTAGCTTCAGAGTTTGTGCTCAAGGTCTGCTCAGGGCACTAGCCCAAACTGACTGCAAGCAACCCGAGCCACTGGGCTGGTGAAGTTCCTGTGTGCCTGGGTTCAGCAGGTCCCAGTTGCTCCCAGTGGTGGGACAGATGTGTCCTCCTCACTTCTGATCTTCTGATCCTCGGTATATCAGAGTGCCTGGGAAGAGATCTACCTCTGGATGCTGTGGGACTGGCTGCAAAATTTGTGCTCAAGGTCTGCTTAGGGCACTGGCCCAGACAGACAGGCCCCAAAATTCTTGAGTTGTAGAATTACTGGAATAGTTGCCTGAGATCAAAGTGTAAAGTCAAGAATCATAGCAGACAGAGAGCAAGCACTGAATTAATGTAAGTTTCAATGTTTAAGATAAAGTTTATTTTAAAGTTTATTTTTATTATATCTATTTATATATATGTGTGTGTGTGTATCTTCATATGGGTCTCTGCATGTGACTACAGATGCCTTGGAAGCCCCAGATATCAGATCCTTCTGGAACTGGAGGTATAGGTAGTTCTGAGACATTGAGTGTGGGTGCTGGGACTTGAACCTGAGTCCTCTACAGGAACAGTATCTGCTCATATCTGGTGAGCTATCTCTCTAGCCATCTCTCAAGATGGGCTTCATTTCAAGTAGTCTACTTAATAGAAATTAGACAGGATGTCACATCTTGCACACACACACACACACACACACACACACACACACATTAAATGTATACTTAAATTCCAGGAAATAATGCCTTTTTCAGGAGACACAGCCTTATCTAGAAAAATTGAATCAGGTAAAATAAACACACCCACCTGAAGTGGAAATTTCTGTCTGAGTCGTGTGATGCAGACTCATGTGATGTTTGGCTGAATCAAACCCTTAAGAGAACATGATGTTTGGGCAGAGTATAGGTAGGACTCAACAGATTATGACGGGGAGCTAGCTAGCCTTGCAACACTTCATTGGTCTTATGTCTTTGCTGATCTTCACTTTCATTGGAAGAGACACAGAACCTCTCTTGGCTTTCCAGCTGATTTTTTGGCTGCTTCCACCGACTCATTCTAGTCCAGTGGTGGCCTGGCTGTCTCTGCTGGATTGTGCTGCTGCTGCTGCTGCTGCTGATTCATGTACTAGTCCAGTGGTGGCCTGGCTGTCTCTGCTGGATTGTGCT
>NW_022196912.1:4113537-4127340 GCF_008632895.1 Mastomys coucha | reverse complement strand
ATGTACTAGTCCAGTGGTGGCCTGGCTGTCTCTGCTGGATTGTGCTGCTACTGCTGCTGCTGCTGCTGCTGCTGTTGCTGCTGCTGCTGCTGCAGATTCATGTACTAGTCCAGTGGTGGCCTGGCTGTCTCTGCTGGATTGTGCTGCTGCTGCTGCTGTTGCTGCTGCTGCAGATTCATGTACTAGTCCAGTGGTGGCCTGGCTGTCTCTGCTGGATTGTGCTGCTGCTGCTGCTGATTGATGTTTGGTGGCATTTTTTTTTTTAACTGGACTATTGGTTCCCTGACACTACTGAGCTAGACTGCTGGTGTCCTGACAACGGAGATTGAAATTGCCCTGAAGAACTGTGTCTAAACATATCTACATCACCCTCGTCCTATTACCCATCTTTTCTCCTCTACCCTTGGTCCATGGGCTAGAAGCGGGAGTCAAAGTGTTTGAGAACCCTTGTTAAAGTAGGTTTTGAAAACTGAAAGCCTACACCCACCCTTGACAGTAATTTGTTTAACTGAGTACAACCATGGAATTGTATTTAATGCACACTTCCTAAACTAATTTTTGGGTAAGGAAGCTGTTTGATTTTCTTCTTTTCCTTTGGAGAGTACTCTATAATGTTTCTCCTTCCACACTTCTTTTCCTCCAAGTCTTTCTATACACCTCTTCCTGCTCTCCTTCAAATTCATGGCCTCTTTTTCACTGATTGTTATTTGTTCCTGAGTGTGTATGTGTATTCATATGCTTACACACACACACACACACACACACACACACACACAGAAAATCTGAACTACAGCACATGGGTTATGATAAACATGGTGGTATTGTCTGAGAGGGAGAACACAGACAACATGGACGTGCTTCACAAGAACACGACTGACCGTGCAAGCCTATCAGCTATGCTAGGGTAGTTTCTTAGCAGTGAGGAAGAGAAGATGAGGCTTATATTTCCTTCTTCAACAGTTCTATCTGTAAAATCTGTCAGACTCAGGCAGCTGTGGAAATGGAAGTCCTATCCCACCGTGTTCTCCTACCACCCAACTGTGTCCATCAGCCATGGTGCTGCCTCAGAACCTCTGAGCGCCCTCATCACTCTACAGCCGTTCTTAAGCCTGGTGTTTGCTCAGTGGGAATGACACTTTGCTAGGACGCCAAGGCTCACTGTGACTCTAGATTTTGCAACGGAGTATGCTGGGTGTACTGTTGGGTGGGTAGTCATGTTTCCTTGTCCCCATGGGCTCTGAGAGTTCTTGGTCAGTAAATCCACAGATGGCTAGGTTGTGACTCTGCAGTTCCAGTCCTGGCTTCTCAGGCTTGAGTGCTTTTGCTGTTGCCCTGCATCACTGCTAGCAACACTCATCTGTGAAATGAATAATTACAATTAAAAAGTCCAAGGCTGTGGGATTGTTTACTCTTTTTCAACAAGTGGGCTCCTTCAGAGATGAGCAAAGAAACACTTGAACTAAAGATTATTCACCTCTGGAGGAAGCACCACAGAGTTTGCAAGCCCCGTGTTGGGCCCAGAGCCAAGCTTGGTCCTGGAGCTAGCACTCTCCTGGGCCAGAGCTTATTTCACTGCCTTCATTTTTCTCTCTCCCCAGCTTTTGCTGAGCTCAGCTACATGCCAGTCAGGGGGACACTAAAGATCAGGAGAAATGATATCCAGGGAATTAGGAAAAACACTGCCACCTGAGCTCTGTGCTGTACTTTTTCGTTCTCCTTGTTCACTTGATTAAATTCAACCCTCAGAGGCCTTAGCCTGACGGGGGAGCAGGGGCCAAGAGGTACACAGATGATGCTCTGCTATGGATCCAATCTCGATGTCAGTGGCGACCGATCTATGTTGTGGCCTCTTTCTCCCCCTAATTCTTAAAAAGATGCACTGGTTGTGACAGTCACTAAGGAGGCAGTCTAAAAAGGACCCGAGAGACTTGAAGTCCACTGTTCTCGCCATTGCTCAGTGCAGCACTGTAGCTGAGCCATGGGTGTATGGAAGGTAATTTCTTTGTCTATAAGAAGGGAACCTTCTGTCTTATCTCAGTGTGGATGTTTTGGGGATTCAATGAGCCATTGCTAGCCCAAGTCTTTGAAAATATTTAAAGTCCCATCGTAATGTAATAAGAGAAGATTGTCACTGTTGTGTGGGCCTTTGATCCCAGGTTTTCCATATGTCAGCTCCATGGAAGAGGGCTGTGCTTGAGACAGTGTGGAGAGATGCAAGCTCTCTGACGGTGCAGAGGATTAAGGTAGGGACCCAGAAGCCAGGATAATGGAGGAAAGAGACAGAGAGGAAGAAGAGGTGGAGTAAGCTATTAAAAGAAAATGATAGGTGATGGCCCTGTAGTAAATACCAGTCTGGGTAATCAATACAGGAGCATACTAAATTATCACCATTTAGGACTGTGCTGGTTTAAATATGCCTTGTCCACGGGAAATGCCACAATTAGGAGCTGTGGCCTTATTGGGAGAGGTGTGGCCTTGTTGGACAAGGTGTGTCACTGGAGTGGGTAGACTTTGAGGGCACCTAGGGCTCAAGCTCTGCAGAATGTAGAGAGTCTCTTGCTGCTACCTTTGGATCAAGATGTAAGTCTTGGCTCCTCTAGCACCATGCTAATTAGGTCCCACTGAGGTAGAATCCCTTCTTACAGATAATCACCTTCCACCCTCCATTGATCCAGCTACAGTGCTGCAGCAGAGCAACAGGAGAACAGCAGACTTCAAGTCCCTTGGGTCCATTTTAGACTGTCTCCTTAGTGACTGTCATAACTGGGGCATCTTTTAGAAAGAGTTACAAAAAAACACCCTTAGCAGGAGAACACTGCCACGCTCCCTGCCATGCTGATAATGGACTGAACCTCTGAAATTGTAAGTCAGCTCCAATGAAATGTTTTCCTTTATAAGAGTTACCTTGGTCATGGTTTCTCTTCACAGCAAATAAACTCTAAGAGAAGAAGGGTTTTTTTAAAATTTTTTTTTTAAAGTTTATTATTTTATCATTCATCTCTCATTGTTTTAGAAGTAAAGGAATCCAAACGATTTAGTTTTTTATATTTTGCCTTAACGTCTATATTCTCCTTGGCCTGACTTCTTCCTCAGTTCCAAATACATAATGTCTTTCTAGGACTCCATAGGCTCATGTGATTCTGAGAGCGTTCGAAGCCCTCCTTTCTTCTCTGCAACCCCTTCCCTCATTTGCACACAATTCATGTCCTGTTTTCTAAGGTGTATAGATAGAAGTCACTTTCCTTAGAGAAGCCACTGCCTTCAATAGCTCCCTGACATTTCACACCCTCCTGTTGAGAACAGGAGACGTAACCTGGCTGGGTGGGGTAGGAATCCCAATGCAGCAGTTCTGAAAATGCTTTTGCTGGATGCCAGGATACCAGGAAGCCAGAAGAAAGTACTGGTTCCTGGTTTCATCTTGTCTCACCCCTCCTGGAAGGTACATGTAAAGACATGGCTAAACCAGAGGGGAGACACATGGACTCCTTATGGTCAGGCCAGTGGCACTGACAAGTTTAACCTCTTCCCCATCTAGTCCCTGTCATAGGTTTTTAAGCACACCCAGAATAGCAGCTGCCCTGTAGTCAATAAAGTTGGCCCCTTCTTCCTGCACAAGAGCTCTGCCTCCCTTTTCTCTTATTCTTACATCTATTAATATTTACTAAACTTTTCTCTACAGTTTACCCTCAGTGGTCTGTGAGACAAGAACTCGAAATCCTCTGGATCAGGATGGTTTGATATACTGAACTTTTTGGAGCCCTAGTGCCCTAATTTTCCACTTCAGTACCTCTTTTCAGATATCACCACCACTACGACCACCACTGCCACCACCTCCTCCATCATCACTATCATCATCACCATCATCACCATCACCATCACCATCATCATCACCATCATCATCATCATCATCCCTTGTTTCTTCTTAGCATGAATGCATTCTAATCATGTAGCTTGTACTTTGTTTGCCACTCTGAAAATGTGGCAAACACTCTTTTACCCTCTTTTAAAGTGTAAAGTCCTTGAGGGCAGAAGTGTTTGCATAGTTATACTTTGTTCTAGTAGACATTCAGTAAATATTTACTGAATGGGTGACCGAATGAAAGGAAAACAGTACTGTGTGGGATTCTTCAGAGTTTGATTTCTGGAGGTGGTCACCAGTGATATGATTTATCCCAGCATCAAATATTTGCACTACTCCACATGCTAGCCCTTATGTCTTTTGATTAGACTATTTTTTACAAATAATTTGTTCTTGAATTTTGATCTAGAGCTGTTCACTGAAGTGCACAGAAATTTAAACCTCCTTGAGCTTCCAAAATTGGTTAACCTAACCCACACCCAATATTTCCACATACATAAATGGAGCTTGCTTTTTGGTCATTTCCCAAAGAAACATCCCTTGGATTATTATACTGGGAACCTTCACCAGAAGCAGATACACAGCAAGTTCAGTGTGAGGAGATTATTTTTTGTGGACATCTCAGAAACGGTGGTCTGTAAGCTCTCACTTCTCCCCCTTCCTTTATTGAAAATATACTTTTTCTCACATAATATATCCTGATTGTGGTTTCCCCTCCTTCTACTCTTCCCATTTCCTCCTTATCTTTCTTCCTTAATCCCACTCCCTTTAGAAAACAAACAGGCACTGGACATTGTAGTGGGTTTGCCTAATGCTCCTTGTATTCTAATGCTAATTTGGGTCACCAAAACTTTTTGCCCTAAAGACTGAAAGAGTCTGAGTGACCCTGTCCCCAGGTAATTGTGACTGGTGAATAAAGATGTCAATGGCCAATAGCTGGGGAGGAAAGAAATAGGTGGGGTTGAGTTTTGGTGGGTTTAGAGAAAGGAACAGGTGGAAGAGAAGAAGAAAGCTGCCATGGAAGAAGAACTTGTAGGAGGGAGACAGAGAGCAGCCTTGGGGTAGGAGTAAAGAAAACATGGCTGTGTGGGCTTTTCAATTGGAGTTAAGAGTAGCTCTCATGAAACCCAGTAAATTGTGAATAATAATTTGGTGTTATTGATAGGAAAGTAGATTCTAACAGCATGGAGGGTGGGCAGCTGCCCAGCTAGTATATTAAAATATAAGACTGTCTGTGTCTTTCACCGGGGAATACAAATGGTCTAAGGCTAGAAGAAACTTTGTGCTGGGAATTTTAAAAATATTTTTACTATAGGACATGATGGTGCACACTTTTAATCCCAGCACTTGGGAGGCAGAGGCAAGCTACTCTTTCTGAGTTTGATGTCAGCCTGGTCTACAAAGCTATAAACACTGTGTCTTGAAAAAATAAACAAAAACCAACCAAACAAACAAAACCCAAAAAACAACCAACAAACAAAACAACTCCCCCAAAACAAAAACCAAAATAAAGAAAAATCCAAACCAACAAAAGAAAACAAACAAAAACATAACAAAACAAAACCCAAACAGGCTTCTAATAAAAAAATAATGAAAACCAAAAAGACCCTAATAAAACAAACAAACAACCCAATAACACAACAGAATAAGACAAAACACAGTAGCAGAAGGGGAATAGCCCCAGAAAAGGCACATGAGCCAAGTGTAGATGCAGAGATTTGCTCTTTCGTACTCTCAGGAGTTGAATACAATCACTATGCTGGAAGTCATAGTATGCAAAGGACATGTAGATGTGTGTGTGTGTGTGTGTGTGTGTGTGTGTGTGTGTGTGTGTGTGAAGAGAGAAAGAAGAGAGGAGAGGAGAGAAGGGAGAGAGAGAGACAGAGAGAGAGAGAGAGAGAGAGAGAGAGACAGAGACAGAGACAGAGAGACAGACAGAGACAGAGACAGAGAGACAAACAGAGAGAGACAGAGAGAGACAGAGACAGACAGAGACAGATAGTGAGTGTATATAAATGGGAAAGCCCTGACACATTCTGAGACAAGGAGCCTCCAGCAGTGCCCTTGAGTTGTTCTCATGGGGTATCTGCTGCTGAGTGTGCATCTATGCTTAAGAGTAGAGTGTTCCTCTTTCTCCACATCCTCGCCATTATCTGCTGTCACCTGAGGTTTTGATCTTAGCCATTCTGACTGGTGTGAGATGGAATCTCAGGGTTGGTTTGATTTGCATTTCCCCAGTGAGAAAGGATGTTGAACATTTCTTTAGGTGCTTCTCAGCCATTCGGTATTCCTCAGTTGAGAATTCTTTGTTTAGCTCTGTACCCCATTTTTAATAGGGTTATTTGTTTCTCTGGAGTCTAACTTCTTGAGTTCTTTGTATATATTGGATATTAGCCCTCTATTGGATGTAGAATTGGTAAAGATCTTTTTCCAATTTGTTGGTTGCTGTTTTGTTCTATTGGCAGTATCCTTTGCCTTACAGAAGCTTTGCAATTTTATGAGGTCCCATTTGTCTGTCAATTCTTGATCTTAGAGCATAAATTATTAGTGTTCAGTGTTTGCAGCTCCATAGAAGGAACAACAATATGAACCAACCTGAACTCCCAGAGCTCCCAGGGAATAAACCACCAACCGAAGAGTACACAGGAAGGACCCATGGCACTAGCTGCATATGTAGTAGAAGATGGCCTTCTCTGACATCAATGAGAGGAGAGGCCCTGGGTCTTGTGATGGCTTGATGCCCCAATATAGGGGTATGCCAGGACAGGGAAGTGGGAATGAATGGGTTGGTGAGCAGGGGGAGGAGGGATGGGATAGGGGGTTTTCGGAAGGAAACGGGAAGGGGATAACACTTGAAATGTAAATAAAGAAAATATCTAATAAAAAAAAAGAGTAGTTTGTTTCCCCAGTGACTCAGTTTGAGAAGCAAAATCTTCATTTGTAAGTGGTTGTCAGTTACAGAACGCTTCTGGGTTAGGGATGGGGCCTTTGGCCACTTTTCCTTTCAGCTCTGGACCCCTTTGGGGCAGGCTTGTGCAGGTCCAGTGCACGCTGTTGCAGTCTCAGGGAATTCATATGTGTGTTGCTTCTGTTGATTTAAAGGGCCTTGTTCTCATATTGTCCTCCATCCTCTCTGGCTCGTAAACTCTTTTGCCTCATCTTCTACAAGTTTCGCTAAGCCTTGAGAGGAAGGATTTGATGGAGACATCCCATCTGCTGCAAGAACCAGCTTCTCTAATGACAGCTGAGCAAGGCATAGACCTATGAGGAGAGCAGGTGCCTGTACCGTTCCTGCTGACTCCATTGAGGGGTCTCAATGAACTCTCGAGACAGCAGCTCGGCTCGGCTCACCAGGTGTCTGGAGCCAGCTCAAGGGATTAAGCCAGAACCGGGAACCCAGAATTCAAAATGGACTAAAACTTTAATCTGCTTTCTGCCTGGAGTCCTCGCTTGCAGGGGCTTATCTACATGACTGATATGTACTGATATGCTTGATTCCTGTTCTCACTTATATGCTAATAGACATAAGACTGTTTTGCCTCAGGTATAAATATCCCCTTTCACTAAGTAAAGATTACACCTTGATAAGCATTTTACTTGGTGTGGCTCCTTGTCTCTCTTAACCCGCTTATTTCCACAGAAACTCGACTTCCCCAGTTCGTGAATCACCCAGGGTATGAAGTGAAACTGCGGGCCGGTTTCCTTCAGGTGCCTAGGAGTTACTTTATCTTACTTTCTTTTAATAACAGTAGTATTTGGTTTTATCCTAGGTTCTTGGTCTTTCTTGGTTACCCAAGTGATGTTGTGGGATCCCTTTTATGGAGTGGGCCTCAAGTTTTTATCTTATTTCCCTGGAGGTTACATTTCTTTCAACATTTCTTATCTGCTTGAGTTTTCTCTTTTGAGAATTCCTTGTTCAGATCTGCACCTTATTTTCAAATTGGGTTATTTTCTTAATATCTAATTTGTTGAGTTCTTTGTATATTTTGGATATTAGCCTTTTATTGGATAGGTTGTTGGTTAAAATCTTTTCCATCTTCTGATATCGTTTTTAATGTTCTAAAGGTTTTATCATATAAATCTTTTCCTTTCTTTGTTAGAATTATTCCAAAGTATTTGTGGGAAGAGGACTGAGGATGGGGGTAAGGTGAGAGGCAACAGAGTCATGTAACACATCATAGGAAATCTAGGAAATCTAACTCCGGAGAGCAGCATTAGGGTATAGACCTGAGTTTATTGCCCAGTCCATAACCATATATACATGTTTGAGACAACCCCAAGCCTCTAAATCCTTGGCCAATATCTCACTACACCATCACTGTGCTCCAATGAAAGCCCTGCCTGATGAGGAAACATAGGAGAGGGGAAGTATTGTCACCTGCGAGTATTTCTGTGAAGACAGGAAGTGGCCATTACCCTGGCCTTGGTTCCTTTTTGTTCTCTTGCTGGTGTTCCAAGAGCTCTCTTAGATCTAATGTGATGTGTGGCAGATCAGGATTCTTTGAGGAGTTGTAGGAGCCTATGATGCCTCATTCTCCATTCCACTTTTCCTTCACAAAGGAAGGAAAACCCCCCATTTTTATATTATTTGAGGCTATTATGCATGGTGTTGTTTTTCTGTTTTCTTTTTTTTTTTCAGTCTGTCATAAATATATAGTATAGCTACTGATTCTTGAGAGTAATTTTGTATTTAGCTGCTGTGGTTGTTTAAATAGGTTTGACCCCATAGATTCATGTGTTTGAATGCTTGGCCATAGGGAGTGAAACTATTAGAAGTTGTGGCCTTATTGAATGAAGTGTGTCACTGTGTAGGTGGGTTTAGAGGCCTCCTATGATTAGACTCTGCACAGTGCAGAAGAGAGCTTCTTTCTGCTTAACTGTAGAAGACCATCCCCTCTGCCTTCTGATCAAGATGTAGAACTCTCAACTCCTCCCCTACCATGTCTGCCTGCACATTGCCATACTTCCCACCATGATGATAATGGACTAATCCTCTGAAACTGAAAGCCAGGGCAAATTAAATGTTTGGCTTTGTAAGAGTTGCCTTGGTTATGGTGTGTCTTCACAGCAAAAAACTCCAAGATAAGGCAGCTACCTTGTTGTATCAGTCAAGATTCTCTGTAATCACAGAACTTATGGGATGAGTCTCTCTTTATATATATATATATATATATATATATATATATGCTTTTTTATAAAGGAATTTATTGGAATTATTTACAGGCTGCAGTCCAACTAATCCAAAAATGGCTAGTTGTGAAGTGAAAGTCCAAGAATTTAGTAGTTACTCAGTCCCACAAGGCTGGCTATCTTTGCTCCTTTAGTATATTCTGGAATACTAAAGAAGTAGGCCCCAGTGTCAGTGAAGGAATGGATGTGCTAGCAAGGTGAAGACAAGCAGACAAAGAGCAAAACCTTCCTTCTTCCATGTCCTTATATAAACCTCTAAAGGAAGGTGTAGCCCAGATTAAAGATGTGTCTTGCTGCTCAAGATCGGGATCACTGGTGTGTCTTCCTATATCAAAGACCTGTCCTAGAAATGGATTCTCTTACTTCAAGTTAAGCAGAATATGTTTCATAAGTGTGCCTTCCATATCTGGAATGAAGTTCATTACAAATATAGTCAAGTTGACCATCAAGAATAGCCATCATGTTTGCTCAGAGTATTTTTAATCTGTAGAAGTTTCCTGGTGAAAATTTTAGGACTCCTTGTAAATACTATCACATCATCAGTAAATAAAGATAGATTTGACATTCCAATTTGGATCTCCTTCAATTGCACTGTTGCTCTAGTTAAGACTTCAAATATTGAATAGATAGGAAGAGAGTGGACAACCTTGTATTGTTCCTGATCTTAGTGGAATTGCTTTGAATTTCCACTAAGTTGGTAGTGGCTTGCTGTAAACTGCCTTTATTATGTTGAAGTACATCCCTTAAGTCTCTAACATTCTCAGGACTTTTATCATGAAGGGGTGCTGGATTTTATTAAAGGGCTTTTCTGCATCAAATGAGATTTTTGTGTGGTTTTCATCTTTCTATTTGTTTCTATGGTAGATTGCATTTATTGATTTATGTATGTTCCCACATCCAAACATCATTTGGATGGAGCCTACTTGATCATGGTGGATGGTCTCTTTGATGAACTCTTAGATTCAGTTTCCAGTTATTTTATTGAGAATTTTTGTATGGATGTTCATAATGAAAATCAGTCTGTTATTCTCTTTTTTGTTGGGTCTTCATGTGGCTTAATTATCAGGGTAACTGTGACCTCATAAAATAAATTGGACAATGTTCCTTCTGTTCCATTTTGTGAAATAATTTGAGAAGTATTGACATTAACTCTTCTTTGAAAGTCTGGTGGAATTCTGCCCTTAAACCATCTGGCCCAGGTGTTTGTTTGTTTGTTTGTTTGGGTTTTTTTTTTTTTTTTTTGGTTGGGAGACTTAATGACTACTTCTATTTCACTAGGGGATACAGGGCTCTTTAAATTGTCAATCTGATCTTGATTTAACTTTGGCCAGCAGTATTTAGAAAATTATCCATTTCTTTTGGATTTTCCCATTTGATGGACTAGTGGCTTTTAAAGTATATGCTTATGATTTTCTCGATTTCTTTAGTGTCTGTTGCTATGTCTTCCTTTTTAGTCTTTAATTTTATTAATTTAGATATTCTTTCTTTGCCTTTAGTTAATTTGAATGTGGGTATGTCTATTTTACTGATTTTTTCTCAAAGAATGCTTTCTTTATTTTATTGATTCTTTGTACTGCTTCGTTTCTATATTTTTGATTTCAGCCCTCAAATTGATTATTTCTTACCACTTACTCATTTTGAGTGTGATTTCCACTTCTTTATTCTAGCACTTTCAGGTGTGTTATTAATTTTGTAGTATGAGGTCTCTAAGTTTTTAAACGTAGGCATCTAGTGCTATGAATACGCCTCATAGAAATGCCTTCATTGTGTCCCTTATGTTTGGGTATGTTGCATATTCAATTTCACTCAATTCTACAAAGTCTTTAATTCCTTTATTAGTTAATGTCTTGATACATCTTTCATTTAGTAGAGAGTTGTTCAGTTTCCATGAGTTCGAAACTTTTCTGTTGTTTCTCTTGTTATCAATATCCAGCTTTAATCCATTGTGGTCAGATAGGATGCAAGGTGTTATTTCAGTTTTCTTGTATCTGTTCAATCTTCCTCTTTGTCCAAGTATGTGGTCAATTTGGGGGAAAGTCTGTTGAGGTTCTGAGAAGAAGGTATATTCTTTTGTCTTTGAGTGAAATGTTCTTTCTCTATATCTTTTAGGTCTTTTTCATTTATAAGGTCAGTTAGTTCCAGGATTTCTCCATTTAGATTTTGTTTGAATGGCCTAGTCATTGGTTTGAGTAGGGCATTAAAGAGTCCCATTATCAGTGTGTGAAAAGCAATACATGATTGAAGCTGTAGTGTGTTTCTTTTATGAAGTCTAGTGCCCTTGTATTTGAAGCATAGATGTTAAGGATTGCAATGTGATTTTGGTGTGTTTTTTTTCTTTGAGAAGTATATTGTGTCTTTCTCTCTTGGTTCTGAATTTGTTTGAAATCTATTTTTGTTGAGTATTAAAGTGGGTATACCAGCTTGTATTTAGGTTCATTTGCTTGGAATATCTTTTTTCATCTCCTTACCCTGAGGAGATATCTATCCTTGATGTTAATGTGTGTTTCTTGGATGTAGCAGAAGACTGGATCTTGGTTTTCATTCTCTCTTCTTGCCTTTTATTGTGAAATTGAAATCATTGCAGTTATAGATATTAATGAGCAGTGTTTATCAATTCCTTTTACTTTTGGGCTTGCATGCCTGAGTGAGTGTGTGTGTGTGTGTGTGTGTGTGTGTGTCTGTGTGTCTGCGTGTGTTTCCCCTACTTGGTTTTCTGGTCTGAAATTATTTACTTTTTGTGTTTTCTTGGATGTAGTTAAGATCTTTAGGTTATATTTTCCTTTTAAAACTTTCTATAGGGCTAGATTTATAAATAGATATTGCTAGGTGGATATGTGGTTTTTATCATATACTGTCTTTGTTTCTCCAACTATTGTGATTGAAAGTTTTGCTGAGAAAACTTAGTCTGGGCTGGCATCTGTGGTCTCTTCAAGTCTGCAGTATGTCTAGGTCTTACTGTCTTTTAGAGTCTCCACTGAGAAATCAGGTATTATTCTAAAAAGTCTGTCTTTATGTTACTTGGTCTTTTTCTGTTGCTACTTTTAATATTCTTTCTTTGTTCTTTATGTTTAGAGGTTTGTTTCTCATGTGCAGAGAAGATTTTCCTTTCTATTCCAGTCTATTTGGTATTCTGTATGTTTCTTATACTTTCATAGGCATCTCCTTCTTTAGGGTAGAGAATTTTCATCTATGATTTTGTTAAAAATATTTTCCATGCTTTTGACTGGGGTTTTTCCTCCTTCCTATATGCTATTATTTTTGGCTTTGGTCCTATGCTAGCGTCCCCTGATTTCCTAGATGTTGTGTTCCTAGGTTTTGTTGTTGTTGTTGTATTTTAGATTTAACATTTTCTTTGACTGAGTTATTAACTTCTTCTATGGTGTCTTCAATGCCTGACAGAGATGACTCTCTTCCATCACTTGTATTTTGTTGTTAGATATTGGAAGAGAGCAGGGAGAGTGAAGAGCTGAAGCTTGCCTACCTGTTTTGTTATTCTACTTGCTTCTCTGGCAGCTTGCTGGAAGATTCCTAGGAAATGCTTGCTGGAGCTGTGGGTTGGGATAACAGGATGCATGGGGATAGAGTTTAGAGGAAAATGTCTGCATGATCCTGCAGAAGATGGAGGATGGAGGATGGAGGATGGAAGATGGAGGATGGAGAATGGAGGATGGAGGAGGGAGGAGGGAGAAAGGAGACACTGCAGCAGGTGGTCTGTTATAGAGTCAACAGTGAGAATGGGGGATTGGATTTGATGGAGAGAAGAAAGTAGAGGAGAGCTATAGTTCACATACCTGCTTGCCTAGCCTGGAGTGCAGACTCTGGCTTCTTAAACAGGAGGCTGCTCTTCATGGTGACTTTCATATTATTTTTACTTCACCTCACCTTCTCTTCTCATCCTTCATTTCTCTTCTCCTTCTTTCTTTCCCTCAGTCATCTCTCTTATGCTTGTCCACAGTTGCCGCAAAAAGAATCTCACTTTAGTTAGATCTTATTCTGGAATGAATTCTGTGTTGCCATGGCCCAGGAACACAAAGTTAGGTTACACCCAAATACTATGTTCCAATGTGGTAACAGCTTCGTGTAAAGTACAGTTTCAGTTTAAAGAGCAAATGCCATTATAAATCAAGACACCCTTTTAGTACCTTGTGGAAACTATCAGTAGCTGGATATAGCAAAGCAGAGAAATCTCTGCTACAGGTTTCAGATGCTTTCTAGTGACATCCTTAGCTTCTGTGTGGTGGAAGTTACAGATATGTTTACACATTGCAAAAGGATTTACCTTAGAGTCAGTAGGACTTTATGACAGATAGCAATGTGGTCAATAAATAGCTATTTACACAACTAAGGCAACCCAAGATAATTAGGATCTGAGTTTGTATTCCAAAATCTCCCTAACCATTGAAGCTCTAACCAGTCAGTCAGCCAGTCTTGTAGACTGCTTGATGAGTTATGGCTTTCCCTGGGAACAACTGAAGTTCACATCCTTCCATTTTGTTTGCTTCTTTTTCTGTGCAGAGAGAACGAACTAAATCTGTTTTGGATATAGAGGGTTTGCAGTTGCCGCAAGGAGACTTAGAAGCATATGCAAGTGAGGAAACAGTGACAGGCACTCTATACTTTCTTGTAGCCATCTCCAATGTCATTGCACCTGGCTTTAAAGTAAACAGAAACAATGAATCAATACAAATGAAAGGGTATACTGTGAATTCTTATAGCTGTTTTTAAAACTTCACTCTCTCTCTCTCTCTCTCTCT
>NW_022196912.1:4081415-4113527 GCF_008632895.1 Mastomys coucha | reverse complement strand
TCTCTCTCTCTCTCTCTCTCTCTCTTTCTCTTTGTAGATAAGGCTTTATGGTGTAGCTACAGGTGTCCTCAAACTCCCTGTGTAGACCAAGGAGGCCTTAAAGAGATCCACCTTCCTCTGCCTCCTGAGTGCTGGGATTAAAGGAGATTGTCACCACTACCTAGCATACTTATGATATTTAATCAACACGAATAGGTAGTTTTAAAGGCCAGTTCCCTGAGCTCAGGGAAGCTGGCTCTTCTTTTTAAAATTTTATTCATTTTTACTTTAGAAGTATGAGTATCTTGCCTACATGTGTCATTCCTGAGAAGACTGGAAGGAGGTGTTCGATTTTCTAGAATTGTAGTTAATGATAGTTGTGATGTACTGTTCTAGCACTAGGAACAGAACCCAGGTCTTCCACATGAACATCAAGTTAGTTGAGGCTGGGCTTTCTCTCCAGAGACAAACTGGCTTTTCTTAAGTATGGGGTGTACTTGTGTGTGCCCATGAATGTTCATGCTGCTAAGTTCCTTGGTTTAAGGAGGAAATTATGAAGAAAGGGTTGTAGCTGAAATACATAGCTGAACTTGATCCACTTCCTCTTTGCTTTCTTATTTTGTGTCAAGTTTTGGGATAAATAATTCAATGATTTCCATAAGCCTTGAATTCCATGACTGTACTCAAAAGAAAGGGAAGCCAAGCTATGCAGTGGATGGTGTTGGGTACAATTTTCACACTGTTCAAGTACCTTCTCCAGCTGAGTTGCAAGACCAGAAGGCAATGTCTCATCCAATCTAGAGAATACTGTACCTTCTGACTTGGCAAGGGCACGAAGCACTGAGATTTGAGGGTACTGAAACTCTTCCTAGGAACTTCCTGCCCTCAGCTTTTGACCTTTCACAATGCCTCAATTTTAATAAAAGGAGCAAAGTTGCTTTTATTAAAGGAGATGAGGAACTCCTGCTGCTGGAAACAACTTCAAACATTTCTTGGCCAAACAACATTTTTATGCAACACATTATTAATACCTGATGGTTTAAATGACCCCAGCTGATGATAAGTGGGGGGAAAGGCTGCCTGAAAGCTTTTAAAATACCATGCTGAAAATGTTCTTTGCATCTTATTATGTGGAGAATATTACTAAAAATAAGATGATCTTTAATGATATTCTTTTTGGGAATGCATGTATTTGTAAGAAATGTTTCAGTATTAAATAGGTACTGGGTTATAAGTAAACTAAGAAAAGGAAGCAAGAGGGAACAGAAAATGCTTTTACAGACTTTAGGTTCAGCCTTAAAGGATTTTTATTGCAGCCACATGGTTACTTTGATCAAATCTAAAGACCTTCTAGGTCTGTGTGATCTGGCAGGAATACAGACATGCTCTTAGCACACACCTTTAATCCCAAACAATGATGTCCAAGTGAGGGGCAGACAAAGTGATGAGTTAGAGAAAGAAATGACAGAACAAGTCAGAGATAGGATATGCCCAACTATCAGGAGAAAAGTTATTTAAGAGCAGTGCAGGGAGAGTGAAAACAGCTTAGTCAGCTTGGAGTCAGTGCAGTGAGTACAGTGCAGTGGAGTTGAGTTCATTTATGAGTTAATGCAGTTTAGTACAGGTCAACACAGGCAGTTGAAGCCAGAGAATAAGAAATCAGATTAGAACAAATTGCCATTGCTTCTCAGCCTGTTGGCTAAGATCAAGTGTAGAACAAATTGCCAGAATTATTTTCAGGCAGATCAGAATAATTCAGTGAGAAGCCAAGAGAAGCCAGATTGAATCAAACAGCTTGGAGATAAATTTAGTTAGAACAGCTGACCAGCCACCCAGAATTCAGAAAGGGCTAGTAAGGGTGGGCTTACCCAACAGTAAGCTTCCGAGAGGACAATAACTTCAGGTGAATAAAGGTTACATTTAAAATCACCATATTTTGAGCCCCATCTGTTGGAGAACAGAATGCTTGAGCTGTGGTCACTGCTGTTGTAGGAAGAATAGAGAACAGGATATGGTGAAGACCCTGGACCATGAACAAGACCAAGGCAGCTCTGCATTACCTGACATCTGAGGTGAGGAGCCTTTGAAGATGACTAGGAAAATTTCCCCCTTACTCATCCCTTCCATCCCATATAGAGACCTACTCTGTGGTGTGTGAAGGAATCCTGGAGCAGCACAGTCCTCATGCCTTTCTCAGGAACTGTGCTGAGTTCATTTAGTTCTGGCCAACCTGCAGCAAGCTGACACAGTTTTATAAAAGACAGAAATGAAGAAGTACCAGTACAAAGGAACAGAAGTAAGACTCGTTCTCTTCCCCACAACCCCCTTTCTTGGTTTGCCTAGTCTTTTCCTACTCCTCAGACCTCCCTCTTCTTTCCCTCATCTATGTCTTCCTTTTAAAGCTTATTTTATTTATGACTTCATTTTCCTTTTGTATCATTTGTTTTTCCTTTTTCTTGTCTAACACAGGAAGTTTCTTGGGCAATATCTCCTTCAAGTGATTTAATTCTAGGGTTTGTTCCCAGGAGGGATGTAACAGGTTAACACAGGAAGGTAGCACTGGAAAGGACAGTAGAGAATAAGGTCATGAAGGGTATGGATGTTTCATATCTTGACTTTGAACCTGGTTTCATCTTATGAGACAAGATTTCAGATGATTTAGCTTGGAGGATGAGGTTCCATTCATTCTCCTAATCCAGGCCCCCCTTTCACATTCATGGCTGAAAAGCCCTAATGCCATGACAGCCTAAATGTGGCAGGGCTTATTTTGGCATCTTTTTTTATAGCTAGGTACCAATCTTGGATTTTGGGTAGCAAGTCATGCTACCTTAGGGACTTTTGGGAGATATTTTCTTCTCTCTGAAAAGAGATTTATAGAAGGATCCTGACTTACCAGGTTGTACCTGCTGCATAAACTTTAGTATACGAAGGGCATACATGGCTTCATTCTCAGGATGGCAGAGCTGAGAGATGGAAAAGGTCTACAACGGACTAATTTGTATTTTAAACAAATAAAGCACTGCATGTTTTCTCTTTTAATTTTATTTTTTATTGTCTATTTATTCTTTGAGAGCTTTCTATATATTTTTTAACATATTCTTTCCCATCTCCAAATTCCTCTTAGGTCCTGCTCAGTCCATACCCACCAACTTCTTTGTGCTCTCACAGCAGCTCTTTGGCTTCAAATTTTACTTATTTCTCCTTAGCTGGACAGTCTCTGGATAATCTATGATGCTAACTAAAGTAAAGCAAGTACAATGTATGGCAAAAGCTATGGCTTCTGTGTGATGCAAGATTTCCTCTGGTGGCTATGAAGATTCTCATGTCCCTTGTATCTGCTTAATGACAATCCATGGTCAACTTCATTGTATTATTAGATATTGCCATCACTGGTGTATCCTAAAACCATACTTTATCTCCTTTCCCAGGTTCCCCTCCAAAAAAAAATAAAAAAAATAAAAAAACCCAAAAACTAAAACAACCTCTGTTTCCTACCCCCCTCCCCCTGCTCACCATCCCACCCCCTCCTGCTTACTGGCCCTGACATTCCCCTACACTGGGGCATAGAACCTTCACAGGGCCAAGGGCCTCTCCTCTCACTGATGACCGGCTTGGCCATCCTCTGCTATACACATGTTGCTGGAGCCATGAATCCCCCCCTCCCCATGTGTACTCTTTGGTTGGAGTTTTAGTCCCTGGGAGCTCTGTGGGTACTAATTAGTTCATAGTGTTGTTCCTCCTAAGGGGCTGCAAACCTTTCAGCTCCTTGGGTCCTTTCTCTAACTCCTTCATTGGGGACCCTGTACTCAGTTCAATGGATGACTGTGAGCCTCTACTTTTGTATTAGTCGGGTACTGTCAGAGCCTCTAAGGAGACAGCTATCTCAGGCTCCTGTCATCTAGCACTAGTTGGCATCCACAATAGTAGCCCTAGATTTGATGATTGAATATGGGAAGGATTCCCAGGTGGAACAGTCTCTGAATTGTCCTTCCTTTAGTCTCTGCTCCATAGTTAGTCTCTACAACTACTTCCATGGGTATTTTGTTCCCCCTTTTAAGAAGGAACGAAGCATCCACACTTTGGTCTTTCTTCTTCTTGAGTTTCTTGTGGTTTGTAGATTGTATCTTGGGTATTCCAAACTTCTGGCTAATATCTACTTATCAGAGAATGCAAACCATGTGTGTTCTTTTGTGATTGGGTTACCTCACTATATACTGGATTATGAATAAAAAGTGAAGATGGGGAAAAGGCTCTTTTTTCTAGAATTTTCTCTTCTCACTGCAAAAGGGTGCTGAAGGATTCCCTGTTTTCAAACACAGGGCTCTTGGTAAAACAATGCCATTGGTTTCTTCTTCTCATCATTGCTGTGATGGCAATATAAAACCCAATGCATGAGTTTCCTCTCCATTAGCCCTCTAACTTCAGCAGTTACCTATTTTTTTTTTTTTTGATAGCATCCCTCCATGATGGATCCTACAATGTCTGCCTGCTTACTGGTATTAAGTAAGGGAATATCTGCAGGGTAGGGAGAAGGGAGAAAGGAGAAAGGAAATAGAGGCCAACAATAATGGGATTGAAGGAATTTGTGGGGGTTAACACTTGAAGACATATGAACAGTCCCAGGATAAGTTTAAAAACACCAATAAAGTATACAAAGCTGGTATTATCATTGTGTGCCGGGGACTGGAGAGTGGCTCAGTGGTTAAGAGCACTGACTGCTCTTCCAAAGGTCCTGAGTTCAATTCCCAGCATGGCTCACAACCATCTGCAATGGGATCTAATGTCCTCTTCTAGTATTTCTGAAGACAGTTGCAGTGTGTACTCATATAAATAAAATAAATAATTCTAAAGAAAGAAAAAAAGGAAGGAAGGAAGGAAGGAAGGAAGAAAGGAAGAAAAAAAGAAAGGAAGAAAGCAGGCAAACAAGCATTTTGTGCCAGGATACCAAATTCAAGTTTTGTATCTATCCCCAGAAGTCAATACCTGGGTTATATCAGTTGTTTAATATTCTGAAAAGCAAACTTTGGTATACAGGTGTATTAGTCAATAAGACAAATCTGCAACCTACAGATTGGGAAAAAAATCTTCACTAACCCCACATCCAATAGATGGCTAATATGCAACATAGATAAAGAACTCAAGAAGCTAACTACCAAAAAAACCAAACAACCCAATCAAAAAATGAGATATAGAACTGAATCAAGAATTCACAACAAAGGAATCTCTAATGGCTGAGAAGCACCTAAAGAAATGTTCATAGTCCTTAGTGATCAGAGAAATGCAAATCAAAACAACCCTGAGATTCTACCTTATACCAATCAGAACAGCTAAGATCAAAACCTCAGGTAACAACACATATTGGTGAGGATATGGAGAAAGAGGAACATTCCTCCACTGCTGGTGGGATTGCAAACTGATATAACCACTCTGGAAATCAATATGGAGGTTCTTCTGAAAATTGGAAATAGATCTACCTGAAGACACAGCAATACCATGCTTGTGTGCCATACCTACTCCAGTGAAATCTGTGTGGTCAGGCCCAAAAGCTTGACCACAGATCTGAGGTGAAAAGCTTCAAAAGAAGCCAGCCTCCTGGGGACCTTTTGGCCACCCAACCTCAGAGGTGGCCTAGATTTGTCCTTGCCCCCAAAGATATGATTTACTAATAGTCAAACAAAAATTGGACATTGCTTTCTGACTGACCATCAATGTTTCAACATCTTAGCCTGGCTTGGAATTTGGTAGGGAATGTTACACATTCAGACTAATTGCCTCTGGCATTGTTAGGAAGATAATGAGGGAGGTCGGGCATTGAAGTTTATTTAATAGAAGTTCCTCATTTTCAGTCTTGTATGGCAGTGAGCCACTTCTAGGGATTAGCAAGAATGGAACACCTGGGGCATACCTCTGCTAGCCCAGAAGATTAGCATAGTGGGCTAATCTTACTAAGGATGGCTGGACCTTGAGTGTGTGTGAGAGAGAGCTGAGCTGAAGCAGGCATTTGATCTTCTACCCTCTTGGCTGGCTTGCCCACAGCCACCCCCTGGGACTCTGGCCAGGCCCGCGGAGGCCCAAGTGTGCTCAGAGCCCAGGGGTGCGTAGCTGGTCCAGAGGAGATGGCTACTGCTTTAGACCCAGTGTGTTTCAGATGGCCTCAGATGTACCTTGACCGCTGAGCCGCCTGACTTTTCTCTTTCATTTGTAATGACCATAAAGGTCAGATGTTTAATTTTAAGAATATATATTCAAATTCTGTACTTCCTTGTGTCATATCTGTCTGTCATTTCTTAGCCGATGTCTTGCCAACCCGACCTGAACCCTGTTTCTCCCTCAGGTGGAGGAGCCAAGACTGGCTGGCCTGCGGCACTTGGGGAATATACCCAAACAATGCCCCACCATGCCAGAGGGGCATGTGTTCCACTATGTTCATAGTGGGCTTATTAGTAATTAGCCAGAAGCTGCAAATAACCCAGATGTCCCACTACAGAAGAATGGATATAGAAAAATGTGGTTCATTTACACAATGAAATACTACTCCAGCTATCAAGAACGAGGACATCCTGAGTTTGGCAGGCAAATGGATGGAACTAGAAAATATCATCCTGAGTGAAGTAACTCAGACCCAAAAAGGCATGAATTGTATGTACTCACTAATAAATGGATATTAAAAAAAAATACAGACTAGCAAAGATACTGTCCACAGAAATCAAAATATCAACAAGCTGAATGGACCAAGTGAGGATTCCTCAGTTCCACTTGGGAGAGAGAAGAAAGCAATCACAAGGGAGAGGTAGGGAGGGACCTGGGAGGGAAAATGAATGGGGTTGGGGGAAAGAGGGAAACATGATCTGGTTCTGAGTAGGAGAGAAAGATTGAAGCCCTGAGGGCCAACAGAAAGAATGGGAACAGGCAACTTCAGGAAGTAAGAGATTGGGGAACCCTCTAGAATGTACTAGAGACCTGGGAGGCGAGAGACTCTCAGGTCTCAGAGGGCGGAAGCTTAGATGAAATGCCCTACAGTGGGGAGAGGGAACTTGTATAGCCCACCTCCAGCAGGAAGACACGACATCAAGTGAGGGATGGGGTTGCCATCCTGCAGTCAAAACTCTGGCCCATAATTGTTCCTGTCTGAAAGAGCTACAGGGATGGAAATGAAGAAGATCCTGAGGAAAAGAAGTTCCAGCAACAGGCCCAAAGTGGGATCCAGCTCAAAGGGAGGTCCCAAGGCCTGACACTATTACTGAGGCTATGGAGCACTCACAAAAAGGGGACCTATCATGACTGTCCTCTGAAAGACCCAACAAACTGAGTCAGATGTAGATAATTGCACCCAACCAATAGTCAGAAGCTGCTGACCCCTGTGATTGAATT
Source organism: Mastomys coucha (assembly GCF_008632895.1). Taxonomy (NCBI): domain Eukaryota; kingdom Metazoa; phylum Chordata; class Mammalia; order Rodentia; family Muridae; genus Mastomys; species Mastomys coucha. The sequence goes on along the minus strand of NW_022196912.1, from coordinate 4,106,177 downwards.
AAGGAAAAGCTGGAAGAAGCTGAGGATGAGGGTGACCCTGTAGGAGGACCAGCAGTCTCAGTAACCCTGGACTCCAGAGATCTCTCAAACACTGGACCACCAACCAGGCAGCATACACCAGCTGATATGTGGCCCCCAGCACATATACAGCAGAGGACTGCCAAGTCTGGTTTCAGTCAGAGAAGATGCACTTAACCCTCAAGAGGCCCCAGGGAGTTTAGAGGTCTGGTAGGGTGAGGGGTGAGGGCAGTATAGGGACATTCTTGTGGAGACAAGAGGGTGGGGAGGAGGTATGGAATGTGGAACAGTTGGATGGTGGACCCAGAGGGGAATAAAATCTGGGGTGTAAATTAATCAATTAATTAATTGAAGATAAAAAACCGATTTTCTAGTATACATATAATTTTACTATTTATTACACAATAAAAGAAATTTGTGTACTATAAAAAAGAAGTCCCTGGAGTCAACCAGCCCTCTTTGTGGTGTTTTAGAATCAAAATAAAACCTTAACCTGATCCCTCCTGTTCCAATTTCTACCTGCTCCTAGTTTACCTGTGGTATCTATTCTATTTCCCCTTCCCAGGGAGATTCTTGGTTCTCCTTTTGAGATTTCCTCATCACTTAACCTCTCTGGTCTGTGGGCTGTAGCATGGTTATCCTTTACTGCATAGCCAGTATCTACTTACAAGTGAGTGTATACAATGGTCGTCTTTCTGGCTCTGGGTTATCTCACTCAAGATATTTTCTAGTGCCATCCATTTGCTAGAAAATTTCAAGATGCTATTTTTTTAACAGCTGAATAATACTTCATTGTGTAAAGATACCATATTTTCTTTATCCTTTCTTTGGTTGAGGTACATGAAGGTTTTTTTTTTTTTCCCAGTTTCTGGCTATTTTAAATGAAGGAGCTAGGAATATAGTTGAGCAAGTGTTCCTGTGGTAGGATGGAGTGTCCTTTGGGTATACGCCCATGAGTGGTATAGCTGGGTCTTGTCCAGCATTAATATGATGGGAGGAACCTAGTCTTATTTTAACTTGATATGCCATGTTTGGTTGATATTCCCTGGGAGGCCTGCCCTTTTCTGAAGGGAAAGGGGGGAGGTAATGGGGATGGGGCAGTGTAGAGCAGGACTGGCAGGGGATGCAGGAGGAGGCAGTTGGGATGTTATATGTAAAAGATTAACAAAATAAAGCCTTAAAAATGAAGTTAAAGAAACTTGTAGTTTCTTTTGTTTTGAAATTCCTCCTCCTTTCCAACTTATTTTTCATGATGCTATATTGAAAGCACTTTGTGATTGAACTACCTCTTCAGCCCTATTTGAAAACTTTTTAAAAGGACAAAATGTAACTCAGTAAAGTAAGCAGATGCAGTGACACATGATGGAGACTCTGCAAGCACCTGTCCCCAGATGCATTTCTGCTGCAGAGCTAGACTGAATCCAGCGTCCATGGGCTATGGTCTCAACACTGTTTGAAACTTTTGTTTGTGCTTGTTCCAGCATGTTCCTGGAAATGAACCCCCACTTTAGGAGCATGGTTTTAGCAGATGAGGGATGCTGAGCAGATTCTAATGATTTCTATTAAAGTACAGAAACTGAAGGCAGTGTCACTGTCCCTAGGGCCTTGCCTAAAGGGTTTAGAAACACTGATTTAGGTAACCCAAAATATGTTTGCCTATTTCAGAACTGTCCCTTCTTTTGGCAGGAAGTGTTGCAGTGACAGTGACAGGCAGAGCAGCTTCTGAACTCCTTTCATGGTGTATTTCTCTCTGAACACCTTCTTGTCTGTCAGAGCTTGTCCCTTAAAGCAGAGTGTCATTAGCAGCTATGTTGTGAGATGATAATTTCTCCATCATATTTATAATTTAGCTTCGACTTTTGATTCTAAATTCAGAAATTCACTGCCTCTGGCCACAAACAAGGAGGAAGAATGATTGTCAGTGGTGCTGGGACAACCCAGCAGTATAGTCAACCGGTGTGCGGTGGGTGTAGTGGAGGGTTCGGAGTGGGAGAGCTGTGGGGAGATGAGAAGGGAAAGTGGTATGCTTTCTTGGGGCTTTAGATCAGCTCTCCCACAGATATTGAAAACAAACTCTCTGTGCAGTTGTAAATTATATAGAAGCTGTAGTAAAAATGTAAGGCAACTGAAATTAATATTAATTGTGGTATATTTATTCCAATATGTTTAAGCACATGTAACCAATGTAAGAATTGCTAAGCTTTTGTATTCCTTTGTTGTTTTTGTTGTTTATGTCTTTCTAATTCAGTGTGTGTTTTACATGGTTCACTCATTTTAATCCAGGCTAGTCACATTTTAAGTGTTGTGTAATGGCATGCAGCAAATTGCTCCTGTAGTAGACAGCAACAATCTAGAACATACATATGTTGTTGGAAGACACAGAGAAAGCTGCATTTGATTTTTAAATGTTATTATGTGGATGATGAGTGTGATGATGATGGTGATGCATATATATGATGTATGTATGTGTGTGGTGTTTAATATCACAGCAAAAAATAAGAATATATTAGTGTAGTTATATCTCAAACATGGAAGTGAGAGGAAAACTGGAGAGCTTAGGAAATTCGTTGTTTTTCTGAACCATCTCAGTGATCTGGAGTCTATTTCTTAACGTGGGATGCCCAACTTCTTCCCTCCTCCCTTTCTTTGTCTTTACCCTCTTCTCTCTCCCACTTTTTTTTTTTGAGACAGGTTTCTCTGTGTAGCTCTGGCTGTCCTGGAACTCACTCTGTAGACCAGGCTGGCCTCGAACTCAGAAATCTGCCTGCCTCTGCCTCCCAAGTGCTGGGATTAAAGGCGTGTGTCACCACCTCTCAGCCCCTCTCCCACTTTTTGTCTGTCTGTCTGCCTCTCCTCTTCTCCCTGCATAATCTGAAATATTTACAAAAAATACTGTTTTATTTTTCATTTCAGTGTATAATATATTGAAAAAGTGCTCTGTCAGATGGACAGAGGTAATTGCAATTTTTGTCTCAATGTAGTAGAATGCTCATGTTAATGCATTAGGAATAACCTTTATAATGTTTTTCAGGGCTTTCTTGCATGCAGGGGTGGGGAGCAGCTGTGGAGCAGGGGTACAGCTCACTTTCTGGGCTGCAGCCCCATCCCCCAACCTGCTGGGCCATCCCCACTGAACTATCTCCTTCCAAGGATGCTGGGAAAGGCTTCCTCCATACTCTTGGGAAGGCCAGGGAAGGCCAGCTCACAGGGACACCACTCACAAGCAGGCAGCTGGGTCCATCCAGTCAGCACTACCCAATTCAGGGAGCTGAGGCCAGTGGGGAAGTTTTCTCCAAGAAGTTCCCTGAGAAGAAGAAATTCTCCTCCAAGTAGCCCCCTAAATTTCTTTTAATGCTGTACCATGGTCAGTTCTCAAAGCTCTGAGAATCTTCTGCAGGGTAGAAAACAATCTGTTCCCTCCTTTCTTATTGGCAAATATTTTTTTTTCTTTTAAGGCACAACATTTATACCTTTTCAAATGTTATAGTGAATCTAGGTGAAAGAGAATTTTTTTTTTTTTTTTTTTTTTTTTTAGCAAGAAACAAAACAAAACACGCCAAAGTACAAATCAGGGATTTGGCTACTAAAAGTTACATACAGCAAGGGTGGAAAATGAGACAATGAAAATTGTGTCACATTATAGGACTCCCTCACACCCTAAGACACACTTACCAAGTCAAGGAGACGCAGTCGATCCACAAGCTGGAGGCTTGAACCTGAGAAAGATATTTATAAAAACCTAGACAGGGCAAAAAGTCCTCCCCAGCCCGGGTGCCATGAGCCCAGCTCAAGAGACTAAAACCTCAACATGGGGAGGCTGGACACTCAAGTCTGGGAGTATAAGCCCCCTCACTTCTGGCTCAAAGGTTTAGAGAGGAGGCAAAACAGAACCTACTTGAAAAATAATTGAGGAGAAACCCAACAATTTCCTTCTGCAAGGCGGGGGGGGAGAGGCAGGGGCATTTCACTCCATTCATTTAAACTTGGAAACCCTAAGGAACCATCTTCAACTGACCTTGGGAGACTCCACAGAAGGGAAAGTCGGGAAGAAGAGAGGAACGGAGAGGAGAGGGGAGGGGATGGAGGAGAGGGAAGAGGGGGAGGGGAAGGAAGGGAGGGAAAGAAGACTTGACTCGGGGGGGGACAACTAGCCCCTTCCTTCCTGGCACACGAAAGCACGCAAGGAACCAGGTCCAGGTGGTGACCTCACAAGGACAGCACAGATTCTGTAGCTTCGGTCACACCTCCCTCCAGATACCACTGGTGCTCAGAGCTGTGTGGACCGGCCACAGCAGTGCTTGCAGGGACTTAACAGTGGCTCCGTATGATATAGCTGTTCAGATAGGGTTATTTCTAAGAACAGGTGTGGGTAGCATGCTCATTTCTCAGTATTGATGTGCTATAATGGACTTGAAGGACTAGAAGTTAGATAAATCCCCTGATAGGCAGACAGATAAGAAGAGGGGCTACAAATGATAGCAAAAGACAGCAAGTAAGGTGGGACAGGCTTCGTGGAATTTTCCCCCTGCCTAAAGGCTCCTCAGATTCTAGAACAGTCTCACAAGCTCAAGGTTGGAAGAGGACATGTTAATCCCCAAATCATGAGCATGCTGCCTTTTTGTTTGTAGGTTCAAATGACCAATGCTAAATTAGGGGAGAAAGACCTGTCAAAGATTCTTAAAACCCACAGCCCCAAGGAGAGACTAGACCATAGGCTCTGAAGTGTCCCCTCTCCTCTACAGAGGGACTTTTTCTCTGTGTATTTTCTGTGTGTGTGTTTCCCCACCTCAATAAAAGCCTTTCTTCACTGGCTGATCCCATCTTCTGTGTCCAGGACTTCCTCTGCTGCTACCTGCCGTGTTCAGGATTTCTCCTGCCTGTTAATTCTTCCAGTGGAAGAGGAAACAAACCCCATCAAGACTTTAGATGGTAACAATGAATTCTAGGCCAAGGGGCAGGAGAATTGGTGCCTAGCCTAGGAACTGGGCTGAGAAGAAATAGATAAATTAATATATATTAAACTTGCAGCAGCATGAAGCACTTGGTAATTGGTTGTTTCCTTCTGACTGGGAACCTAAAAGGTAGAGATACAGTGGGTGCATCTGTAGAGGAAGAAGGTGAACTGGAAAAGCTTGAACCCTGGTGTATTACAGAATCTGAATAAAATCTTAACTCTGATTTCAAAGCTGCTACATCCTTAACATTGTAATCTATATGCATACCATATAATAGGTGTATTTTCCATTAGAGTTCAGCCAGAACAGCAGAAGCAATCATACATATGTATGAATGCAAATATGTATAGGTGGTAAATATTTGTTACTGGGGATTGTCTCTCCTACATTTGAGAGGCTGGGTAAACAAACTGTGTAAGGATGTTGCCAATGTCCTCAGGGCATATGTCCTTATAAAGGAAAGATCACAAGCATACACTCAGCAAACCCAGGGTGCAACCCCAGGGAGACAAACTGAGCCCCAGTTCTGTCCTTGTTGCTTCTGACTTTGGTGATAAAACATTCTGCAGAAGTTTTGTGCTTCCTAGTCATGGTACTAAAACCACACAGGGGGCCTGAGAGAGGATCCAGCCATAGGCAGAGGGCCTTGGCAGAGCTGAGTCAGCATCAACATCAGTGTTGATCCACAGCACAGCGGCTGATATTCTCCAGGTGGTTCACCATAACTGAAAGGGGATTCTGGGCAATGTAGTTGAGCTTATACACATTGACCTGTTTCAAAAATGTTGCTGGCATTCAGTGAAGATTTGCATGAATGATGTAGCATTTCTCTTGGAAATTTTTGAAAAGTCAGGATACTTCATTGTAGCTCTGCCTCTAATATATCAAGCAATGTCAAAGAAATCACTGAGATCTTTGAGTCTTAGTTTCCTCATTTGTAAAACTCCAAGAAAAATTCCTGCCTAGCCTATTGAACTTGATTTTTACCAAATGTTGAGATAATCCAAACAAAAACATAAAACAAACACACAGCAGTATTGCATTATTTTAATTGCTGTTACCAATAATTCAGTTCTTAGTTGAGTCACACAAGATATTAATGGTCCCTGACCACTCTGCCATGCACGTACCTAGGAAGACTAAATTAGATGAAATGTGTAGTAACACGGCCAGCTATTCCATGGTCAGAAGGAAGTTATACTTGTGTCTCAAGGTGAGGATCCATTTTCACATTGACTTTTAGTTCTGGGCTGAATGATTTAGAGGGACAAGCACGTAACTATTGGTGACTCTGGGAGCCGAGGAGCAGTGGCTCTTTCTGGAGTGGAAGTTGTGGGTAGTGGATGAGGTTTCTGTCCTGTAAATCTGGGCTTGCACTTCATAACAGCCAAACTTGCTCATCAGGACAAAGAAGTCCCTGCGGAAGTTCTTGGTGAAAATGGCGTAGAGGAAAGGATTGGCACAAGAATTTATGGGGTAGAATAGAACCAGGAGGATCTTGGCCTTGGACACAGTGATGAAGGGCACTTTGAGGGAGGCAGAAATGGCAAAGAATGAAATGGGGGCCATGCAGAGAAAGTCTGTGAAGATGAGTGTGGCCATGCGCTTGGCAATCTTGGTGTCGCTTGATGAGGACACAATGTTAGGATTCCTCACTGTGAGGTAGATGTGGGTGTAGCAGCCACAGATGACCACAAAGGCCAGGACATTGAGTACAAGGAGGGCCATAACGTACAGCTGCGACAAAGGGCTGTCGATATCCATGGGCAGGCAGATGCTCACTTTCATGTAGCTACTGATGCCAAAGATGGGGAAGAGAGCAGCTGTAAAGGCGAAAGTCCAGCCCAGCACCATGATGCTGACAGCATGGCGAAGTTGCACCTTGCGTTCCAGTTGCATGGCATGTGTGATGGTATGCCATCTTTCTAGGGTTATGGCTGTCAGTGTGTAGACTGACAGTTCACTGGCAAAGACAGTGAAAAAGCCAGCAGCATCACAGCCTGCTCCTGTTTGCCAGTCAATGGCGTAATTGTGGTACTGGCTCTTGGTATGGATATCAACTGATGCTATAAGTAGCAAGTAGATTCCAATGCAGAGATCAGCAAAAGCAAGGTTACACATAAGGAACCGGGGCACAGTGAGTTTGTATTGGCTTGTGGTTAGGACCACCAGCACTGTGATGTTCCCAGTGATGGCCAGGATGCTAATAAACCATATCAAGACTCTGAGAATGTTGTATCCCATGATATCTTCACATGGATTAAATGCATCTGGCTTTGGTGAGCAGGTCACATCAACAATTTCATTACATAAGTCATAGTCAAATTCACTATACATCATGTCAGCTCCTTTTCCATAATTGGGTTCATCATCTATCAGAGATACTCTCTGACCCCCAGCCTGAGTCAAATCATCAGTATCTTGCCTTGAAATAGACTTGTTGCAAATTGGATGAAGTTCAGAGCTAGAAAAATACAAGAAGGAATAGAATCAGCATCTTAGGTACAGAACGGCAAATGCATTGCATCTTTGTACAGAATAGAAATAAGGGTTTCTTCCTGAGATAGTTTTTTTTGTTTGTTTGTTTGTTTGTTTCAACATCTTGTCTGCCCTTGAGGCTGACTCAAGGGTTAATGCTGTTTACTGTAAATGAACAGAGCTTTGGGAGTGGAATGGCCTATGGGGGAAACTATCTGGCCACAACCTGAGTGTGGGGAGGAAGGCGCCTGGGACTAGCTAACCCTTGCTGTTAGTGTAAATAATTTACAAATGATAAATAATACTCTGCCTCTTTCCTTCCTCCATCTCCATTCAGATAGCTTCTAGCTTGCCCAAGAGAACACATCCTTATTTCTCTAATCACTGGGCAATTATATTTTCTGACATGAATGAGAGCTTATTTGCTAGTTTTGTCTTCACTAACCAGAGTATCAGAGTCTGTATGTAGTTAATTATCAGGCAACCTCATCCTTTGGCTCTTTGGTTGTAGGCTATTGAGAGGCCAGCTAATTTTCCTGAGATGCTACCAGGATCTTGGGCTGTATCATCTCATTTCCCAGAGGTGACAATAGGTAGCAGGCATTTGTTTACCCTGCAAAGTAAGCCTAGTTCTCACATAAAATAGTTCCCTAGTTGGCAGCTCCAGAGCAAATGCAAGTTTTAAGGGGTCCTAGTTTGTTCTCAGGTTGTCAGATCCCCTGGGAGCCACTTAATCTTTTCAAGGCACTTTACTGTCTCTGCCCACCCCCATTTAAGCTTAAATATATAAGACACCTTGTCAACAGATAGAGGCACTTACAAAAAGAATTGAATGAAACCCAGATGGTAAATATTCAACCTGTGAGTGCATGCGTAAACATTCTAAGACTTTGCAGGTGGATAGAAGCGAAACTTCTATTGTAATGTGAAGGTTCAACCAGTGTGACCTTTTCACATAGGGAGAATTTTTGATGGAAAAAAGAAATCAAATATATATCTTTACTTTTCCTTCCATTTCTGCTAAGGGGAAAGTTCACAGCAACATTAAATGACAGCATTTTCTCAAACTTACCACAATCTCAGAGAGCAGGGAAGTGAGAAAGAGCATTAAAGTCCCATGGAAGCCCCTAGAAAAAGAGGCAGACAGCTGTGGGAGGAGCAGCCTTTGTTTGATTGTAAAAGGTGAGAGTGTGTGTGTCCAGTGTCACAGATTGAGCTTTCTTGCCATCCAGTGAGAAGGGGCTTGGTGGAGAACCCTGTGCTCTCTTCTCTCACCACTGAGAAATGAACTAAATGGCCAGAAGTCATTTCCTCTTGACCCTAGAGATTCTGTTCTTATTTTCTTTCTGGAGTATCATAGTTTATTTTTGAAACTCATGACACTTCTCAGATCCTCCACAGCTATCCTAGTGAGGACAGTTAACATGCATAACTGAAAGTGACTGGAGCTGGAATCCCGGAAATCAGCGAGTTTAGTCAGTGAACTAAAGAGAGGTAAGCTGCAGGACAGATGTAGAGGGGACTAGAGGGCCATCCTGTGGTGTTTAGTTCTAATCCTGTCTCTGGGTTAATTGCAGCCTAACTGTGGGGGCAAAAGGTAAGTTCTTTGATCCTTGCAGACTGCTCTCTGGCTCAGTGAAATGAGAGAAATGAGAGAAGAATCTCCCCATCCTTAGGTTACCGGCTTTTGTGAAGAAGATTCTGGTCCCTGGGGTTACTGCCAACCTACTTACCAATGAGGTCTCATTTTCTTGACACAAGGTACTTCCATTCTTTGAGATAATAGCTGAAACAATGCTAGGAAAAATAAGTGTTGCCTTATAGTATCTTGGCAAGTCTAAAGTCCAATAAGGAATGGGGAATTAGCATGGTGACAGTTTAAACGTGGAGCTCGAGGACTCCAGCCATTGATAAATAGATGCTAGGGATGAGGCACTACAAAGTACCCCAGAGCTAGAGTTCTGGAACCAAACAGAGCTGAGGCTTTGAAGCTTCATTTGGTCAATGTTGATTCAGTTATTCAGTAACTCCAAGCCTTAGTTTCGGCCTTTGTTATAAGAAAATGATGCTGATAATGATAATGATTAACCTCTGTAATGTTAACAATAAAGATGAAATTTTTACAGTGTGAGGCATGGAGTGCTCTGCTCTTTCAGTGCTGTGAAGACCTGCTGATGGTGGACAATGAGTTCTTGTTGGTGTCTAGGCCTGTGTGGGTACCTAGGAGCATGTGCCATGTTGCGTTGGTTTAAAACTCAGTTGCAAGGAAATGACCTAAATAAAAGAAAACTTAAAGAACAAAAGAGAAACAAAATAAAATAATCTGAGCGTAGAAAATATCTGACTGATTGAGAATTAAGGGGGACAATTGCCTCAGCATTTCTACAGGGATCTAGGGGAGCCATTAACCCAAACCGCATGGTAACATGGGAATTATACTTATATTGTGGGCATTGTTTTCAATGAGGACCAGAAGAATAATTTCATCAAGCAGCTTAGAAGACAAATCTTTTTACCAAACTCTCTTCATATGCTATGCATTGAAATGACATCATTTTAGAAAGAAATCCTGCCATTATCTTCTAAATGGCACAGTTATTTTGAGTTTGTTTATGTGTATAAATTTCTTGAGTGGACAAAACCCAAATACCCTCCACAGAGCTGTCTCTTTGATCCAGAACATGCCGTAAGCCTTCAGTGAGGAACTCTTTCCATATGTGGGTTTTCTTCATGTCACCATGTAGCAATTGTACACTGGATGAAGGCCCAAGCCACATAGGGATGGACATAGAAGACTCACATTTGCCTCCTCCAGTTTGCAAAGGCACAGCAGTGGCTGGGGTAGGTGAGGCTGGCCTCGATGAGGGTGACAAACTTGTCCAGACTAGGGAGCTTTTTCAAGTGGTATGTTGACCTGGCCCTCAACTTCTTCAGGTTTTCTAAGCCATGGTTCGGCAGGGAATAGACCTTAGTCCTTGAGATGTCTCTATAAGGAGAAAAGGTAAAAAGAATTATACCAAGATCATCTTGGGTCAAAAATTTTCAGCTTCTGGCTAATAGGCAAAATAGCAGACATTTTAGTAAGGTTAATTTTTTACATGGCTGAGAAGGAAGACTTCAGTTTCACAGCACATGCAGGCCTGGTCAATATTCAGCTTAGATATTTGACTTACATAGGGGTCCTGGTTCTACTGGTCCTGATGAGAGGAGTTAGCCAGCAGAATGCCCCTAAAACTGGATAAACCTGAATTCTGGTTGGTTTGGGCTTAATACTTGCTGGTGAGTAAAGAATCAGCCATCTCTCTTCTGTAGTTGATTTGTGCCTGAGATTGAAACCATTTTCTGCCACTGTGCGGCTAGCTATAAAAATATCTCTAGTGAACTGTGGTGGTGCCTGTGGCCTGAATCACAAAAAATGATGAGAAGGAAACATGCCATACAGGGACGAGGAATCTGGCAGGCAGGAGAGGCAGCCTTCACAGGAAGTCCAGGCGGCAGGTAGATAGGGAGTGTGAGCTTGGTTTTCATGAAGACTTACCTGTATATATAGCCGACCCCTGTGCCTGTTTGTTCTTTGACCTTGGTAAAACTACATGTTTTCTATGACTCAATTCCCTCATGTGCAAAGTAAGAGGATATAAATCATATATATCAGCAATGACGGACTATCCAGATGATATTTAATGCCTGGCAGTTATCATGAGGAAATATCACACTCAAGCACATATTCACAAAGGTAGCTTTGTAAGAGTGTCTCTCCCCAGGGGAGGCAGCAGAGGCCTGGTAGGAGCTGGTACAATGGTTCCTATTCCTAGAAACCTCTGAGTCTCATCCTTCCTGGCTGCCACACTAGTGTACTGCTAGTGTCAACACTGGCAGCTATAACTTTCAAAGCTAAGGTCCATGGCAAGAGCAAAGAGATTGAAACGCTACCATCTTAGCTCTCTAGATATTTTGGCTCAGTTATGAGTAGGTGTTCCTGATGTGAGTGGTGGCAAGTGATGGCTTGGATGGTTCCTTTCAGTAGCATCCACCCTGTCTCCACCAGAGGCACCCTTGGTTAGACTCGAGGAAGGGTCTTTTACTGTTGACTTTCTATGTAAGTCAAAGCAGCAGACACCCAAAGCAATGAAACTCAAAGAGTGAATATATCATTGCTTCCCCATATGGTCTCACAGCCTGGTGAAAATTATACTCTCAAAGTCTCCTCCCCACCCCCTAGTCATTCTCTTGCTCAAAAATCTAACATGGCTTTCTATTGTCCATCTGAACTTCCTTGACTTCTGTTGCCTCTCTTTCCCAGCCAAACTTCTATTGCTTGTTTGTATATGATATCAGTAGTTCTATATGCCACCAATCTGCCACCTCATTCTTATAGAAACGGTGCTTACCAAGGCCACCTCTGGGTTCCCATCATCTTGACTTCATAGTTATCTTGTGAATGTGAAGCATATGTTTCACAGAAATGTTCCATCTTAGCACCTGATTCTCTTTCGTTTCTTCAGGCATCTCCTTTAATTTCTTTCTGATTTTTAAATTTTATCTTACTTCTCTTCTATCTCTCATTTAGACACTGGTATTTATTCAAACACACACCTGTTCCTTTAGTTTCACATTATCAGATATGTGGCTATGGCTTCTAAATGTGTATGTTAGTTAGAACTTCAGCAAGATACTTCATTCTCCATTGGATCCCACAATGTCAATGAGATGACTTATATGAGCATCAAAACTGCTCTTACTTTTCTTGCATGTTCTTCTTTCTAATTCCTATTTCCACATGTTTCTCCTACATTGTTCCCATTATTTAAGATAGAAACTTGGGAGTTACCTTTGACTTTTTCCTCCTCTTCCCTTGGACATAAGTCTATCATCTCTATTGCCCATGAGTTTGTTTTTGTTACTTTAGTGAGGGTCCAGAGTCTCTCCATAGATAAAATGGACCCACAATGTGTCCTCCTGACCATGATTCCAATGCAATCTTCCTACCATAACCAGAGTAAAAATTTTAGGGTGCTAATCACATTGTGACCTCAAATTCTCCAAGTCCCCATGATTTTTATGACAAAAGACAAGTCCTTGGGTATAGTATGCCTGTCCTCTGCCTGGTTTATATTGTATCTTTTGCATGCCCTTATCTCTGCTCCACTCTGCATTTCAGGAGGGCTGAACCCTGCCAGGTCTGTTTTTTATGTGTCCCCTTGTTAACAGTGCCACTGGGAGACTTGTGGCATGGTAGAGAGCATCTCCTTCTATTTCCTGTCTTAAGTAGCAGCTGAATCTTTTCTGAGATTCCAGATGCTTCTAAATAGATCTGCTGAAGATCTTGCTTCTTTATTTTTCTCTAGTTCCTTGGCTACAAGAAGGCCACTTGTCACTTGCTCTTTAAGTCCTGGGGTTAGAAGTGCTATCTACCATTGAGGATCTCCAGGCTGTTGATTCCTGATTAAATAGTCAGGTAGACTGACATTTTCAAAACTAGTAATTGCCTTTACGTAATACTTAACTGCGTTTTACTCTCCCTTTTGACAATTAGATCAAATTTGCTCATTCCAACTCCTCTATACTTACTGATTCCCCATCCCAATTCTATTATTACTGAGGGAAGTGCACCACAGCTTCCCGTTGTGATTCCACATTTAAATATTTCTTGTTGTGTTAATTCTTGCTTTATGTAGTCTTGGTTATTTTTAGGTCTCTATAAATTTAGAGTCTTTTTCCTCATGATTTTCTCCATCTCTACGAATATGTGGCTTTTAACTCTTACTCTTCTATTTTTCAGTTCTTCCTGACTGTCACTTGTTAAGAAACCCCTATCCTCATGGGACTGAGTACCAACAGTGTCTTCTCTTACTCTGTATGAACCTGGCAAGCCTTGTGATTAAAACACGGTTCATATTCTAGCTACTTCTCTGAAACCTATACTCTAAGTTCAGCCACCTCAGCACAATCCCTGCTTGCATAATTAGCAGGTCAAGCTTTTGATACTAAAAATTAAACTCTTGATTTAAAAAAGAAAAATCTGCTTCACCTGAAGCAGGTTGGATGTTTCAACTTGTCATAAACAAATTTAGATGGCATACTTGACTCCTGCCTTTTGGATTACATATTCAAACTTAGAGAAACATCCTATATATAAAGAATCTAACTATTAATGTTTCTCACTCATTGCTGTCTTAATAGGGAGCAGGTTCAGATACTCTGAGATATGCTTTCTTTTTTTCCTTTTTCCTTTTTCTCCTTTCTTCTACTCTCCTATCCCCTCCCCTGCCCTCCTCTCTTCTCTACTTTTCTCTTTTCTTTTTTCCCCTTCAAGTTAGGGTTTCTCTGTGTTATAGCACTTGGCTGTCCCAGAACTTACTTTCTAGACCAGACAGACTTCAGACTCACAGAGACTTGCCTGTCTTTGCCTCCTGAGTGCTGGGATTAAAGGCGTGAGACATCACACCCAGCTTGCAGTATATTTTCTAGTGTTTGTCTTTGAATTTTAATCTCTCAGATCTGGGGTTCCGGTAGATGTAAGTCTGGCACATAAACGATTGCCTCCTGAAGAGCCCTCATTCTGGTGCTAAATAAGTCATCTATGCTGGCCTGCTTGCCATTTCTTCTTGTTTTGGAGCTTCCCAAATTGTCTGCTCTATGAAATCTTTCTGCTACTTTCTTCCTTTTCTTTAGGCAAGCCTTCTTTTTGGCCAGCTCTACTATTAACATGGATGCTCTGTTCTCTGTGAATAAGCTCTCATAGCCCTCTCCTTTGGGATCCTTTTGTCTCTCTTAGATGTGGAAGACTTCACAGGTACTTATTCTTTATGTTAAAAGACATGTCCATGGAATGACATTGAAGCATTGAAGTTGATCAGGAACAATTTAAAACAATGGTACTGGTTATTTGTCAAGAACATTTCTCCAAAGCAAGCAATATAAAACTGAAAGCTAGCTTTTCTTCTTAGTTATGTCTTCCCACTTGAATTTGGAATATGCATGTAATTCATATTAATTTTAGGTGTCTAGTGAAACAAACATTTACATACTATACTATCCTGCTATCTAACATTGTCGGTGATAGATTAAAGAGTCTATTAACCATTTATTTGTCATGCCCTTGAATATGAGATGAATTCTGAAGCTTTGAAGTGAAAAACGCAGGTGTTGCTAGTTGAGTTCTGGACACAGGTTTGAAGAGCATTAATGGCTGCTGAATCGGTTTTGTAGAGTTCTGGGCTGCCATAAAAGCCATGAACATCTGCTGGCAGTACATGATGTGTCTAACCTTTAGATGCTGTCATATGGCATTGTTGCCTACAAAGTTCATGTGCGAAAACTTGCACAACTAAACTTTCAAAAAAATCACACAAAGTCTCCCAAAATGTTTGAATTAGGTTTATATACATTTCTGTCAGCAAAAATAAAGATAAGTATGTCTTGTTCAATGTTGTTTGAGACATAACTATACTAATATTCCCATTTGTACCCTGTTCTATCAAATACACAGACACACACACACACACATACACACACACACACATACACACACACACACACACACACACACGCGCACACATCTATTGCCTGTCTATGATTTTCCCAGATAACTTAGAAATATGACATTTGATTTTATGATTTTTTATAAAAATGTTTTTCACTCCTACATGGTGAAGACATATGGAGTGTAATAAATAAACATTAGTTATTCACATTCTTATCAATATAAATGCTTGTAACTCAACTGGTTAATATTAACTGTTAATTTTGGATTAAGGGATCCCCAGAGAGCTGGGAAAGCATTATTTCTGAGTATCTATGGGGATTTCCAGAAGATTGTACTTGAATTGGTAGAATTTAGACGAGATTTGTCTTTAATCAATGTGGGTGGGTATCAGGCAGTTGGAAGACAAATGCATGCTGCCTCTCACCTCTGGAGCTAGTATCTTTCTCTCCTGCTCCTCACATAACAGAAGTCCAGACTCAGAAGCCTTAGGACTTGCACCAGTAACGCCTTGTTCTCTCTGCTGTTGAGCTGAGGATTTGAACCTGGACTATGTCATACTATCAGATGCCCTGGCTCTCGATGCTGTAGATAGCCTAGAAAGGACCTTCCAGCTATCACCTTCACATGAACTGACCACTCTGATGAATCTCATTTCACAGATCTGGACATGTTGTCCTTGTTATGGGTTATATATCTCTGGAGAATTGTAACTAATAAAATCACTATGTGGTTAGTGACATTTTGGCTAGTATTTCAGATATTCCCAGAGTACAAAATTAAACACAGTGAAAGCTATGATGGACAATCATGTTTAAGGAACACAGGGAAGTCTGGGATGGGATTAAAACTCCAAGCTTTGAAAACCAGGCAGAAATTTAGGATTTATACAAGGCAGAAAAATAACTCATTGAGATTTGTAGTTTTCTAGTCTTGAGAACTTGTTGAATCCATACATATAGCACACACGCGCGCGCGTGCGCACACACACACACACACACACACACACACACACTATATGTAAGTATTCAACAAATTGAACATCAAAAGAACTGGAAACAAAAGAGACTGAAGATGAATAGTATGATGACTTCAAATTTGCCTGTGTTTATAAATTCAATTCATACTGTCACTTTACTGGTCACAAGTCATCATGATGTCCAGTATAGTAGACCCTGCCTGGAACCTTAGTAAAAGAGTGGCTGAATCAGGAGTACTGCTAGAATTTCAAGGGTAACCCAAATTATGTAGTGAGTTTCAAGCCAGCCAGGAAAAGGTATGTTTCAAAACCCCAAACCCAAACCTAAACCAAAGTTAGTGTTTCAATCAGCAATCTGTTCTGTTACCAAAAGTCTATATTGACAGGGGGATATACAGACTAAAGCGGCTATCTTCTTTAGCCAGGCAAGACTTTCAGAGGAAAGAGGGGCTCATTAATGCACCCATAAAACTTTCAACCCAAAATATGTCTTGCCTACAAGATGTGCAGGGATTATGATAGGGCAGAGCCAAGCAATGACCGCCCCAACTTGAGACCCATCCCATGTGAGAGAGCCAACTCCTGACACTATTAATGATACTCAGCTAAGTGATGATGTTTCTTTCAGACAGAAACCAAGCATAACTGTCTCCTGAGAGGCTTCATCCAGTAATGGATGGAGGCAGATGCAAAGACTCATAGCCAAACACCAGGTAGAGTTTGGGGAGTCTTGTGGAAGAGTAGGAGATAGAATTGAGCAAGCCAGAGGGGTCAAGAACAACACAGGAAGACCTATAGAGTCAACTAATCTGGGCCCATGACAGCTCACAGAGACTGGGCCACCAGCCAGGGAGGATGCAGGGCTTAGACCTAGGCCCTTTTTATAGCAAATCTGCATCTTAGTCCTCATATGGGTCCCCTAACAACTGGAGAAGGGGCTTTTTTGGTCTCTGTTTCTTGCCATTGAATTCCATTCTTTTCTCGGACTGCTTCAGTGGGAGAGGATGTGCCTAGTCCTGTTGGTACTAGATGTCCCAGGGGAAGAGGTAACCAAGGTAGGCTGGCTCCCCTTCTCAGAGAAGGGGGGGCAATGGAGGGAAGAATTTGTAAGGGTAGGACTTGGAGGAGGAGGAGCTGTGATCATGATGTAAAGTGAATAAAAATAAATAAATTATTGAGAAAACCCAAAAATTCCCAACATGGTTATTGCACAAACAGGCAGCATTTATTCTTGCACCAACTACTGCCCATCAGGCACTGTTTTTGTTTGTTTTAAGTTTCTTTGCTCCTTATACCTATCCCCAGGCTAGACACAGTGGCAGATATGCTACTGAATCCTTAGGGGTACTTGAGAATGTTCAATTCTGACCTCATTCCAGATGGTCAGAGAGATGGCAAGGGTTATGGGATAGTTTATCTAATCCTTGTCTTCTAGCCTGGTCAGGTCAAATGGTTACAGTATTTCATTTTAAAATATATTTTCGGTTAGTATTTTGACTATATTCTGGAAATGAATTTGGTTAATATGCTATATTCTAGAAATGAACAGTTTTGAAACTTTAGACCATTAAAATTACTAACAGAGACACCCCAGGCTGATGGCTTGGTACCAGAGTTTTAGTCATACTAAGTTGTTTCAGCATTGTTAGGATTCTTGGTATTGAGTTACAGACTGGCAAGGGAGAGAGTAATCAGTAATGACACAAATGTGGGAGAAGCAGGAGTTAAATAGTGCTCCATGCCCCTTTAATAAAGTCTGTTATAGCCACCTCCACAAATTTTATTTGAACAATTTCTATTTTTCCCAGCAAAGATATTATTGCAGGTCAATCACTTCCATAAGTGAGAGCACGTTTATGTGTATTGTACATTGACAGATAGCTAGAGGACCTCTCTTTCATGATCCCAGGCAGGATAAAAAGGCAATTTACTATCTATAGTATTGTGGGTACACTGGTAATGGAAGAGAATCATTCTTATACAAATAACTCAGTGTTTGAATCTGAACTATCAGGTGAATCTGAGCTATAGCCAAATCAATTTGATAAACCATCAGAATATGATTGTACTGGCTGCAGCCTGCAAAGACAATACATTACATTTTCCCACAGGAAACTGTTTCCCAAGGAAATAGCAATTGCTTGACTGCTTAAAAAAAAAAAAGTCCAGTTCTAGTGAGTTCACAATATCAGGTGAAAACCTAGATGGCTGCTGATGCTCAAGATCAAGAGTCATAAGGGGAATTGAGGATGCTGTGCCTTTGAAATGTGATGGAGCTTGTCTACATGCCCCGGGCTTCCTGCATTCTTTCCTCTTTGCAATCGAACAGCTTAGACATCTGTGTTCAGAGGCTCACTGTTCTTCATGTAGCTAGAATTTTTACCTTCAGGAAAAAACAGCCATCAGTTTGAGTGAGCGCTCACAATTCCCTTAGATGCTTTTATACTTATCTGCTAGAGACAAAGGAAAAGGAAGAAAACGCAACAGCGGATGCTGTAGAGGCTGAGCAAGGCAGTTCTCAAGGCTGGTTCTAGAGCAGGATGCTAGAGCAGCTTCTGGATCTACCAATATCAGCACCACTGGGCTACATTGGTAGAGATACCAGTTCTTAAGCCTTGGCCCTGGGATTTTTGAATCACCCCCCCTCAACTTTTGAGACAGGGTCTTATTGACTCAGGGTGGCCTCCAACTTGATGTTCAGCCAATGAACTTGAACTTCTGATCTTGTTGTCTCTCTCTACCTCTTGCCATTTTAGTTCAGCAATTACAAGTGTGTGCCACCATGCCCAATTTCATATGGGTCTGGGGATCAAACCCAGGGTTTTGTACCTGGTATGTAAGCACTCTATTAGTCTAGTGTATGCCAGAGTCAATGAATCAAGAGTTCTTAGTATGAGAATTAGCAATGTATAGTTTTAAAAGCCTCCAGATTCTTGTAATGTACAATTATACTTAGAAACCCTGCAGCAGCTCAGTCAAAAACCACTCACAGTCAGACATCTCCTGGTTGTGTTCTTTTGCAAGATCTGCCCTAGGCTGACTTACATAATCTGGCTCCTTCTGCTTATATAGAGGCATGCTTCCTTGACTTACTTAAATATAAGTTTAAGGACCCATCTTGATTCTAGGGATCACTATGGGATCCACTGACCTGTTACAAATGCTTTGCCATTCAGTTACCCACTCAGCCAGATTGGGATTCCCCTGACTATTCCTCATTTACCCAGGGAGCATGTTGTAGTGGACCTCCTGACTTGAGAAGCCTGTAGCACTCTTTTTTGGGGTGAAAATTGGGGATCTGACCCAAGACCTAGCTAAACCTGTGGTTTGAGCAGCTGCTGTGTTGTGGGCTATTTGAGCACGACTCTGTTTTCTTTCACTTGTTTAAAGCTCTGGAGGAAGGTGATCACTCAAACAACCCACTGGGCAACTGCTGTACAACATTGCAGAAGTAGAAAATGAGACAGATAGGCCATCATCTGCCTGCATCCCAGTTGATGAGGAGAGGGCCATGAAGGACATTTGGAAGGACCCCAAAGTCCCAGAAGGTGAGGCTGGAAGTTAAAGTGATAGCTTGCCCTTGAGGTGGTAGAAGGAAATTAGCAGTTACAGCTGGGATTTCAGCCAGATTCTTGCACACATATCCTTATACACTGACATGAAAAGGCAAGGGTTATATGGGATATTTTTCTTGCTTAACACCATTTGAGAGTGCCTTTTGAGACAAGACTTGAGCTCAGGAAGTCCTCAGACTTACTACAGAACCAACCTAGGCTAGCTGCAGCTCATGGAAATCCTCCTGTGTCTGCCTCCAGAGTTCCGGGTTTATCAGCGTGTCATATCACACCAGGCTTCCCTACCATTTTGAGTCAATTAAAGTGTTTCTTAATTCTGCTGGATTTCCACAAAGTTTGTTTTTCCAATTCTGTGTGCATATGTTCCAGCAACAGAGGGGATGCATCTCTCCTGTTTATTATTCATAGCAGGAATTGGTGGGAGATTTATATTTTGGGGTCTTTGTTAGCATTCTGAGGAGACCCATTGTCAGTGTCTGGCCTGGACCCTGTGTATGCAATCTCAGCACATGATCACTTGAGCCATGTGTTTTTATCAGTGACCTGTGCTCCTAGGATGAGAGGATGATGGTCAGAATTATTTTCCCTTTGACTTTAGTTTGCTACCAGCTGTTAGGGGGCTGATGACTAACTTGCAGATGTCTTGGTAGATGTATTCATGATGGAAACACATGGGAATATGAACTATCAAGGCTAGTTTATACCTCAGGCTGTGTTGTTTATAGCTATAGTATGACCTTCAGTGGGTCACTTTGCTTCTCTGGTCCTGGATGCCTCAGCTTGATAACAAGTCAGCTGTGGGTCATATCTAATGCAATATTTTCAGGAGCATACAATAGGTTATAGCTCTATAGATCTAGCAGGTTGCATATTGAATGCATATCCCACTGCTGACATGTTCTTCCAAGAACAGAAAGCGGTGCTCACATAGAACATCCAAAGAATGCAGGACTTGTAGCTAGGTGAAATGGATGAACTTCTATTCATCCACAAAGCACCAGAATTATTTTGTCAAAGTCTGCTTGTTTTCCATGAACTCTCAGAACATAATATATTAAGTGTTATGGGTTCTAAATACTCCATGAACTTGAACACTTGGACTATGTTCCTGGTACCCTCTACCATGCCCTACATTGTACTTCAAACCAGACATCATAATCTGATATATTAAGCTATATGATTATTACTTGGTTCTCCTTCCATAAGATATAGTGTTCTTGGGATGAAGAACTTCTTTTGGTTTCCTGTACTATATGGTAGTGTTATCTTAAATATAAGAAGAAATTACATCCATACATATGCATATGGACATATCTGTGGGTATATGCCTTTAAGCCTCAGAATGTAATAAATAGATACCGCTGGTTTTTCTGTCCTTTAAATAAGGAAGCTGAGTCTTAGAAAGGGAAATGACTGAGTTTTAACCACTGTTGCCTGCCCTGACAGCTTGGCATTAAGCCAGTGCTTCCTCTTGTTTCTCATGTTGCTGTTGCAGCTCTGGCACTTTGGGATTAATGTTTGAATTTAAGATGATAAATCTATCTTAACACATACTTTCCCATCTTCAAAGTATAGAGTCTATTTCAAAATTAAAACATACCCCTTAACATCAAGAAGAAACATTTGCAGAGTTACTGTCCTGCCACACAGAACATGATTTTGAAAACACAATGATTTTTTTTTTTTTCACAAAAGAGAATGCAGGCCATTTATGAATGTGAAAGTGATGTTGGCCCAAGGTAGGGAGATAGGTAAATGACTATGCCTGGAAGCCTATTATGATTGATAAATGACAGAAGTGTGGCCACCAGATGTCTACATAGAACTTAGATGGGGTTGGGGGAAGCCTTAGGTGTGGTACAGGTACAGTTATTTGTTTGCCAGAGTTCCTGCACTGCTCTTCTTCTCTTTATGTGCCTTTCTTCTTGAAGAAAATTCTTTAGTTACTTCAGTGGATCTTGCTTAGAGTCCAGGAAAGCACATTAAAAATGACCTTTGATAACTGTGATATAGTATCCTTCTCCACTCTGTCTTCATCACAAAGGCAATGGCAGTCACAGAGGGAAGTCACTGATGGCCTGGCTTTTAGGGAGACTTGGAGGGGACACAGGACATAGGAGATCATCCACAAAATGAGGCATAAATAAGAAGAGGTGCAAAGTCACTTTTGAAGAAAGTTATGAGTGCAGAGGAGCTAGCAGAGGAAGAAGTTATGACACAGGAAGTAAGGCACTGATACATTCCACTGGATCTGGAATGAGGATCCAAAAAAATGTGTATGTGCATCTCACTTCATTGAGTGGATGTGTATATGTATCCTAGTTACTGAGGATAGGAAGGAGAATCAAGCTTTCCCTATCAAGAAAGAGACACATAGCAGAGTGCCTGGCTTTAGCATGGGTCCCACCATTTATTTTAAAATCCCTCCTATACAAGTTACATTGCATTTGAGTGAGTTGGTTAACTCCTTTAGATAATCCAGTTTTTCTTTCTTCAAAATGACAATAATAGCTCTTATCCCAGAGGGCTTTATAAGGATTAGTTGAGAACACATTTTAATCTCTTAGAACACTGTCTGAGATCCAGGACATGCTCATTACATGTTACTGTCACCAGTGTATAGAAAGTCATACTGTACATCAACCCTAAATTGTCACCACAAATCTTTGTAGATACCAACAAATCAAAATTGACCTTGTTTGACTCCCCTATCTTGTAAGCTTCTTCAAGGTGGAGAAAGTTGACTTCTAGCTCATATAAGCTGAGCTCTTCTGCATGGAAACAGATGAAGTTACTCACAAAATGACTGGCCCAGAGGCTCCCTGGAAAACATCATTAGGCAATTCTTCCAAATTATTATTATCGCTTAGATTCCTGGGGATGGAGTTGGAGAAAGAATAAGAAAAAGAAAGCCACATAAATATCCCTGTTGTAAGAGCCATTTCCCTCTAAATGACCTGGGAGAGCAGTCAGGACTACTTACAGTTCATCTAGCTGGGTTCCGTTGAATGCACAGTTGTGTATTTCTTGAATCCCATTCTTATTCAGCCATCTGAAATAAAAGCCCATTAAAAACTTAATAATGTCAGATGCAGACAGTACAGGAGGTTTGTAATTGGAAGTACTGGAGCAGGGTCAGACAACATAGTTAGTGGCATAAATAAGATGTAACCCTTAAGCTCAGGGATGGAATGGGCGGGCAAATGATGCTGGTTTATCACTATATAACCTTTTGTAAGTTTTGAAGTTTGTGCTATATCTGTGTATTATCTATTCTCAGGAATAACTGGGCTTCATGGAGAAGAATGAATAAATGAAATTTAGATATTTTAAAGGATCTGTCTGGATCCTATACCTATAAGATATAGGTATGCTCCACCCACATTCAGAGAAAATTCTATAGAAAGATCAAAGATCTTCCCTGACTTGAAGGATGAAAATCATAATTATTGCACAAATATTTCTAAGAAAGAGACAGGAGGATTTTGTTCACCTTTCTCTGAGCTTTGTGCTCTTCACCCATGCTCACCCCCAGCAGCAGGACTAGCTGTCATGAAAGTGATCTAATTAAGTTGTCAGACAACCTGAACATTTCCAGTGATCCATGAGACCCTGGTTATTGGAGGTTTGTAGAGGTGGCTCTGGGTTATGCCAGAAAGGATGAGAAATCAATTACAGCAACTGTGGGCTATGGCAGGATGAACTTGAGTGCGTGGCCACTGCTGAACTCCAGGAGGTGGGACTGATGATGTGGATGACAGTTGTGCTCATTTTACTAAGATGGCTGTGAAGCAGGCTTGCTTGGACAGGGGTGCCTCAAGCCACCTCAGGCTATCAGAAGAGCCAGCTCAGAGCCTAGGACTACCTGTCCTTGTTTGTGCATAGCCTTTCTTCCTGCCATGCTTGGTGGGTTTTCCAGCAGCCCTGTTCTGAGAGCTGACACAGAGAAGCTATGTTGAGACTCCAAATATTTCTTAGGCTGTGTTGAGAAGTTAGAAGACAATTTAAAAAAGTCACAGGTGACAACTATGTATCCTTTTATCCCCTCTTCCTGAAAGCCACTGAGCTAACAAACCTAGAGAGAAGAAAAGTACATATTTTCAAACATTATGCTTTTCCAAAAGGAGGCTTCTCCTGTCAAAGAAGTGACTGCTGTGCCCTCCATCTTACTCCCCAACCCCACTCTCTACCAGGTATCTCCCAGAAACATTAAAATGTGGACACAGCATGTCCACGATAGTGACAGTCACTGGGGCAGCAGCTTCTAATCTGTGGAATGTTTATCCACAGCTGTTTACCATCAACTACAAGTGTCAACAAAATTTCTCTACTTTATGGACCAAGAGGCAAGATTAAAGATGCCATTTGCTTTATATAGGTTCTCATAAAATGAGGTGATAAATTTCACTGGGTAAATACAAAATATAGTAGTTAAATAAAAAATTTCTTTTATAATATATGTCAATTGTAGAAGCCAGTCTTAGCTAGAAGTTGAAGGTGGCCTATGCACTTTAGTTGCCTGATTCTGAATCTTTGTCTAAGATTCTGTTGGCCTGTATAGGCTCTACCTGCTTACCTATAGACTAGACAATTAATCTTTACTGCACAAAATTGTCCCATGAAAAGATACTGCTACAATGTATAGGCTATAATAATTCTTGTATTCAAAGTTGCCCATTCATTGTCCTTATAGTTTTCTTGATTAGCATTTAATATCATACAGAAAGGGATGGTTATTTTTTATGTCAATAGTGCATCATCATACAGAATCAAATTATGCCAAAAACCTTTCCCTTGGCTTCAAATTGGACTGTTGAACACTTAAACTACCAACACAGAGATACCAACAACTATAAAGTGCACCCCTAGTCTCTTTCTTTGGCTGTTTTGTGGTAAATTCAGGGCCTTGATCATGCTAGACATGTTTTTACTTCTGGTATATATCCTCTATCATTTATATTTATATCTATATCTATATCTGTATCTATTGTCTGTGTCTGTATCATCTGTATCTATATCTGTATTTGTATCTTTTGTTGTCTGTGCCTGTGTCTGTGCCTGTGCTTGTGTCTATATCTATTTATATCTGTATCTGTATCATTTCTGTCTGTATCTGTATCTTTTGTTGTCTGTGCCTGTGTCTGTGCCTGTGCCTGTGTCTGTGTCTATTTATATCTGTATCTGTATCTTTTGTTGTCTGTGCCTGTGTCTGTGTCTGTGCCTGTGTCTGTGCCTGTGTCTGTGTCTGTGTCTGTGTCTGTGTCTGTGTCT
>NW_022196912.1:4075933-4079866 GCF_008632895.1 Mastomys coucha | reverse complement strand
TGCCTGTGTCTGTGTCTGTGCCTGTGTCTGTGCCTGTGCCTGTGTCTGTGTCTGTGTCTGTGTCTGTGCCTGTGTCTGTGCCTGTGCCTGTGCCTGTGCCTGTGTCTGTGTCTGTGTCTATGTCTGTGTCTGTGTCTGTGTCTGTGTCTGTGCCTGTGCCTGTGCCTGTGCCTGTGTCTGTGTCTGTGTCTGTGTCTGTGCCTGTGCCTGTGTCTGTGTCTGTGTCTGTGTCTATGTCTGTGTCTGTGCCTGTGCCTGTGCCTGTGTCTGTGTCTGTGTCTGTGTCTGTGTCTGTGCCTGTGCCTGTGCCTGTGCCTGTGTCTGTGTCTGTGTCTGTGTCTATGTCTGTGTCTGTGTCTGTGTCCGTGCCTGTGTCTGTATGTATATTCATATCCATATCTGGCAAGTTTTTTACATTATTGTTATTGCTTAGTGTGTGTATGTATATATGTGTATATGTACATCTGTGTTTATTTATATATCTATGTTAAATACAAATATATATTTATGTTTAAATATGTTTATCTTTAAATTTCAAGACAAGTTCAACTTATCTTACAGTCCAGGAAGGATTTGAACATCCAATCTCCTGTCTTAGCCTCCTAAATCACTGGAATTGTAGGCCTAGCATTTGTCTCAGTTCTTAGTCTCTTATGACAGGGAATTCCCTTTAAAACCCACTGACAATGATGGTGTTTGTGATGATGATAAAAATATCCACCATCTGTGTGATTATCCTCCTAAAGAAAAAATCCCTCGAACTTTCCTAGGTCCTGTTTTGTCCCTAGAGCTCACTCAATCGAGATTTCTCTGGAGGCCAGAAAGCTTGAGGCCCTCCTCATTAAAACTCATGAAGGATGGGCAAACTAGATGAGAGGCAGCTAAGCAAGAGAGAAAACATGAATGATCGAATCCTCTCCTGAGGCCAAAGCCTGATGAAAACAGTTGTCACAAATATAACGTAATCTCTGGTCTCTTGAATTAGACCATTCTTCAGGAGGGCCATCACTAGGTGCTTTCCCCAGCAGACCTTCTGCTTTCGCACACAGTGGTGGGTGAGAAAGGGCTCTAAGGTCCTGCAAAATGCTTTTTTTATTGCTCACTTTTGAGTCAGTAGCCAAGGGCCTGATGACCTTAGGATGTTCAGAACAAATAAATATTTACATTTGTCTTTAGGATGGAACTTCAGAAGTTTCAAAGATGTGATGAGGTAGAGAAGTTTTGAGTGCTCAATATCATGTTATTACATTTTCCCTGAGTGCATTAGATGGCTCTCTTAGGAGAAAACATCCTGGTATTAAAGGTACTACCCAGATTAAGAACAACTGGAAACTCACAGCTGAGTTGAGCAAGAATCTTTTACTCTATTATCTATGGATCAAGGAACAGACAAGGTAAGAAAATAGATGTTGTCCTCACAAGTGTGAACTTATCTTTCAGGGATATGTCTGAAAAATGTTGACTCCCAAGAGAAAAATATACTCTCTTGAGAAGAGTGTGGCTATGGAATCACACAGGAGACAAAATAGTGAAGAGCAGACAAGATCTGTATGGCGTTTGCTGCTCTTGGTGAACTGCATTCAATGAAGTTCATTTAAAAACAGAATCATGAAAAATCACATTGTGAAATGAAATTTATGAAACAGGAATCTGGAATTCATTTTCTTTTTATTAGATATTTTCTTTATTTACATTTTAAATGTTCTCCCCTTTCTTGGTTTTCCCTCTGGAAAAAAAAAACTTATTCGCTCCCCCCTCCCCCTGCTCACCAACCCACCCTCTCCCACTTCCTAGCCCTGGCATTCCCCTACATTGGGGCATAGAACCTTCACAGGACCAAGGGCCTCTCTTCCCACTGATGACAGATAAGGACATCCTCTGCTATATATATGCTGAGGAAGCCATTAGTCCACCATGTGTACTCTTTGGTTGGTGGTTTAGTCCCTGGGAGCTCTGGGGGTTCCTTTCCATATACAATCACCAAACCCAGACACTATTGTAGATGCCAGCAAGTGCTGTCTGACAAGAAGAGCTTGTTATGGCTGTCTCCCGAGAAGCTCTGCCAGTGCCTGACTAGAACAGAAGTGGAATTCGTTTTTTAAGGTGTAATTGTAATCAGACAGTCCCCAACTGTCAGTCTGTATGCATCTACGTTACATGAATCCTGGGAATCCTTGGTAGTTCATGATACCTAGTTTCTTGGCTATCCTTAGAAGTGGGTGGACTGCCATGCTGGCTACTAACAGACAGGATTAGAAAGTCATTTGTTAGAGACACCTTGTGAATTTTAAAACTTCCCCAGAATTCAGACAGATTAACTCAAGCTTATTAGCAAGTGTGATTATTCTGAGCAAAGGACACCATCTTGGCATGCTCAGCATGGGCCTGAATGGCAGCTACTTCCTGTGATTAAGAGGACAGCGACATACTTCTCAAGTCCACCTCCCTCCTCATTGTCCTCTTTTGGCAACAGAAGCCTTGCCAGGCAATAATCTACTTTATTGACACACAAGCTATTTTGTCC
This sequence comes from Mastomys coucha, assembly GCF_008632895.1. Classification (NCBI taxonomy): domain Eukaryota; kingdom Metazoa; phylum Chordata; class Mammalia; order Rodentia; family Muridae; genus Mastomys; species Mastomys coucha. The sequence continues at coordinate 4,077,342 of NW_022196912.1, read as the reverse complement.
TTTGGAGCAGATGCTGCATCCCTGGAGACTGTCAATCAAAGAACAATTTTAAGTACTTGAATCATACTACAGAATCCTGAATTATTAACATGACTCCATGTTGAGATTTAGAGATGTAGAAATGAAAGGAAAGACAGAAACCATAGAATCATTTAAATCTCAAAATGCCAGTGTTAAACACACACAGAGATCAGTGAAGGACCAACTGTTAGAGATCAGTGAAGGACCAACTGTTAGATGATGGATTTGCCCCTTACTTACAGAATCACACTTTCAAAACTCAGTCCCACGAAGGAGTTCCTGGCAATGGTGTGGATGTTTATGTTATCTTGAATGTCTCTAAGAAGAAAGAGCAGGCAAATTAGATGTTTGTGTGGGTCCCACCTGTGTAACCTTCCCACATTCAGTTTGCTGGCACCAAGTGATCTGCAGCTGGTGTTAACACTTTCATAGAGTTTTTGTTCAGAAGATAACAGCTCAAAGTTTGGGCAACAAATGGCCTTTTTTAATCTGTATTGTGTTAGTTCTTCCCAAAGAAGACATTGTAATGCCGTAAGACCTTTTCTCTTTGGAGGATTCTCTAGAAGATGTCACTGTGTTGAGGGTCTTCTCATTGTAGCTCTTTATTAGCCTTGTTTCTACAGTTGGTCTCCGCTCAATAAGATAGACACAGAAGCTGACTTGGTACCTATGGATGGACCTCTCTGTTCATTTTAATTGTGTCTTCTCCTCCTTTCTCATACTTCTAGTATTTTTTTCTGAATGTCTGTGTAGGTCAGAGGACAGTCTCAGATCATTCTTCGGGTACCACTAACCTTTCTCTTGAGACACTATCTGCCATTGGCTTAGAAGTAGACTAGTAGTAGACCAGGTTAGCTGGTCAGCAAATCTCAAGTGTCCTGCCTCTACCTCCTTCATGCTGGAACTATAAGCATGGTGGTACATGGTTGCCTTTTTAAATGTAGGGGTTAGGGATGTCAAACTCAGGCCCTTGTACTTACAAACTGATCATTTATATAGGAATTATCCCTCAGGTCTTTTTCCTTTTTCTTATATGTTGTGTTTTTCTATCCTTTTACTTGAGCCATAGGAAAAAAAATATTGATTTTTTTCTTCCCAGCTTAAAAGATACTGAAAATTTTTGTCTGTTTGTTTTACTTATCCTTCCATCAGACTGATCTACTGGCTCTGGTGAACATATAATAGTAGAAGTGCTAATAGCTGGAAAAAATAAAAGAAGTCTAGAATATTCTCTCTGTCTTACATCCTCAACTGCTTATACCTCCTCTGACCCTTTCCCTTGGCATTTGTCCAGATTCTCACAGGTTCACTATTGTAAATAACATTGCCCTTCCTCTTCTTTCCTTCCCCTTTCTTCCCCCTTTCCCCTTCCTCCTTTCTCCTCCCCC
>NW_022196912.1:4061102-4075923 GCF_008632895.1 Mastomys coucha | reverse complement strand
TCTCTCTCTTTCTTTCCTTCTTCTGTGCTGGGAATCAAACACAAATACTCATGCCTACTAGGAAAAAAAATACTCTACTGCTAGCTAAGCTGTCTTCAGCTTCACACACTGTCTTTTCTCCTCTTTTAAATTACACATTTCCTGGGAAAAGGGAAAACAGTTATTACTAATCCATTAGTGCAGATCTTTAAGGTAGTTTCTCTGTGTAAGGGAAATACAGGAGCTCTAGAAATAAGGGGGAATAGTGGAGGAATCCTTCATGTAAGCTCCATTTGTGTTAACTATCTGTTTATAGAAAACTTAATGATTTGGTTCTAAGCTTGTTTGTTGATAATAGTTACTGCAGAGCCTGTAAGCTGCATTCAATCTAAATTTTGCCCCTCTTGCTATTTGTCTTTCTTCTTCTGCTCACCTAGAGCCTAGCATTTGGAAAATGTACTGTGATGGATATTAGAGATCATAGTAAAAGAAGAACAGAAGGCCACAGTAAGTTCGAAGCCCAGACCAACCAAACACAAACTAAAATTTGGGAAGTGTAAACTAAGATAATCATTTTCTCTTTGTAAGTTTATCTCGCATTTGTTATGAAGATGGAGGGCTGATTGACATCCTATTAATAAAAACTTACAATAGAACCTTTTGGAGAGACTGGATCTTGTGAACAGCTGGCAAGTGTTTAATGCCTGTGTTGGATATTAACCTAGAGAGATTAAGACAAAGTAAGAGTGAGCAGAGATGAAGCTGTCACGAAAATATCTGTCAGAGGCTGAACTTTCCAAGTTCAAATACCAATTATGGACTGTCAAAAAAAACTATCAGAGCTTTCACAATATAGATTATACTTTTATTATCTGCTTTTTGTTTTAAGAATCTCACCAGGATCTAGAAGGTTATTGGTTCCTTAGAGCAAAGAAATGTACAATTCTTTTTACAAGGCATTGATATTCTACTATTATTCATATACTGATTTAATTTTGAATATGGATAAGTTAGCAGCATTCAAAAATGACTTACAAAATCGAAACAGAAGGTACTCTACCCAATTCATTCTATGAAGCCACAATTACTCTTATACCTAAACCACACAAAGACCTAACAAAGAAAGAAAACTTCAGACCATTTTCCCTTATGAATATTGATGCAAAAATACTCAATAAAATTCTTGCAAACTGAATCAAAGACACATCAAAATGATCATCCACCATGATCAAGTAGGCTTCATCCCAAGGATGCAGGAATGGTTCAATATATGGAAATACATCAACGTAATCAACTATATAAACAAATTTAAAGAAAAAAAACCATATGATCATCTCATTAGATGCTGAGAAAGCATTTGACAAAGTCTAACATCTCTTCATGTTAAAAGTCTTGGAAAGATCAGGAATTTAAGGCTTATATTTGAACATAGTAAAAGCAATATACAGAAAACCAGTAGCCAACATCAAACTAAATGGAGAGAAACTTGAAGCAATCCCACTAAAATCAGGGACTAGACAAGGCTGCCCACTCTCTCCCTACCTATTCAATATTGTACTTGAAGTCCTAGTCAGAGCAATCAGGCAACAAAAGGAGATCAAAGGGGTACGAATTGGAAAAGAAGAAGTCATTATCTCTATTTGCTGATGATATGATAGAATACTTAAGTGACCCCAAAAATTCCACCAGAGAACTTCTAAACCTGATAAACAACTTCAACAAAGTAGCTGGATATAAAACTAACTCAAGCAAATCAGAGGCCTTCCTCTACACAAAAGATAAACAGGTGGAGAAAGACATTAAGGAAACAACACCCTTCACAATAGTTACAAATAATATAAAATACTTGGTGTAACTCTAACTAAGCAAGTAAAAGATCTGTTTGACAAGAACTTCAAGTCTCTGAAGAATGAAATTGAAGATCTCAGAAGATGGAAAGATCTCCCATGCTCATGGATTGGCAGGATTAATATAGTAAAAATGGCCACCTTGCTGAAGGCAATCTACAGATTCAATGCAATCCCCATCAAAATTCCAACTCAATTCTTCACAGACTTAGAAAGAGCAATTTGCAAATTCATCTGGAATACCAAAAAACCCGGGATAGCCAAAATGATTCTCAACAATAAAGGAACCTCTAGTGGAATCACCATCCTGAACCTTAAGCTGTACTACAGAGCAATTGTGATAAAAACTGCATGGTATTGGTACAGTGACAGGCAGGCAGATCAATGGAACAGAACTGAAGACCCAGAAATGAACCCACACACCTATGGTCACTTGATTTTTGACAAAGGGGATAAAACCATAAAGTGGAAAAAAGAGCATTTTTAACAAATGGTGCTGGCTCAATTGGTGGTTAACATGTAGCAGAATGCAAATTGATCCATTCCTTTCTCCTTGTACAAAGCTCAAGTCCAAGTGGATCAATGACCTACACATCAAACCAGATACACTGAAACTAATAGAAAAGAAAGTGGGGAAGAGCCTTGAGCACATAGGCACAGGGGAAATTTTCCTGAACAGAACACCAATAGCTTATGCTCTAAGATCAAGAATTGACAAATGGGACCTCATAAAGTTGCAAAGCTTCTGTAAGGCAAAAGACACTGTCAATAGGACAAAATAGCAACCCACAAATTGGGAAAAGATTTTTACCAATCCTATATCTGATAGAGGGTTAGTATCCAGTGTATACAAAGAACTCAAGAAGTTAGACTCCAGAGAACCAAATAACCCTATTAAAAATGGGGTACAGAGCTAAACAAAGAATTCTCAACTGATGAATACTGAATGGCTGAGAAGCACCTAAAGAAATGTTCAATATCCTTAATCATTAGGGAAATGCAAATCAGAACAACCCTGAGATTCTACCTTACACCAGTCAGAATGGCTAGGATAAAAAACTTAAGTGACAGCAGATGTTGGAGAGGTTGTGGAGAAAGAGGAATGCTCCTTCATTGTTGGTGGGATTGCAAGGTGGTACAACCACTTTGGAAATCAGTTTGGTGGTTCCTCCGGAAATTGGACATAATTCTACCGGAGGATCCAGCTATACCACTCCTGGGCATATACCCAGAAGATGCTCCAACATGTAACAAGGACACATGCTCTACCATGTTCATAGCAGCCTTATTTATAATAGCCAGAAACTGGAAACTACCCAGATGTCCCTCAACAGAGGAATGGATACAGAAAATGTGGTACATCCATCTACACAATGGAATACTACTCAGCTATCAAAAACAATGAATTTATGAAATTCTTAGGGAAATGGATGGATCTGGAGAATATCATCCTGAGTGAGGTAACCCAATCACAAAAGAACACACATGGTATGCACTCTCTGATAAGTGGTTATTAGCCCAGAAGTTCGGAATACACGAAGAACAACCCACAAACCACAAGAAATTCAAGAAGTAGGGAGACCAAAATGTTGACATTTCATTCCTTCTTAAAAGGGGGAACAAAATACCCATGGAAGAAGTTGCAGAGACTAACTATGGAGCAGAGACTGGAGGAAGGGCACTCCATCCTGATATAGCTGTCTCCCAAGAAGCTCTGACAGTAGCTGACTAATACAGAAGTAGAGGCTCACAGCCATCCATTGGACTGAGTACAGGGTCTCCAATGAGGGAGTTGGAGAAAGGACGGAAGGAGATGAAGGGTTTGCAGCCCCTTAGGATGAACAACAATATGAACTAACTAGTACCCTCAGAGCTCTCAGGGACTAAACCACCAACCAAGGAGTACACATGGTGGGACTGATGGCTCTGGCGGCATGTGTATAGTAGAAAATGGCCAAGTCGGTCATAAACCGGAGGTGAGACCCTTTGCCCTGTGAAAGTTCTGTGCCCCAGTGTAGGGGAATACCAGGGCCAGGAAGTGGGAGAGGGTAGGGTGGTGAGCAGGGGAAAGGGGAAGAGAACAGGGTTTTGTTCTTGTTGGTTTTTTTGGGGATTTTTTTTGAAAGGGAAACTGGGAAAGGAAAAATCATACGACATGTAAATAAAGAAAATATCTAATAAAAGAGAAATAAAAGCAATTAAAAAATCAAAATCAAATACAAAACAAAACAAAACAAAATGACTTACAATGAGATAACATTTGCCTAGTTACTCCATTTTCCAGCCTTGGCATACTTGTTAGAGAACTAGTATTTTTCCTTTTAAAAAGTTCTTTTAGGGTTACGGTGTTAGAGTGCATACTCTGTGACTTCAGGGTATATAAGTAATCTAAAAAAGGGTCATTTAGACAGTGTTTGCAGTTGATTGGAGCTAAGTTTTCATGAGCGGAGAGATGGTTTAAAAATCCCTACATCTGGTGATAGCAGATCTGCCCTTGATCTTACCCAGTGCTCAGCTTCCTTGGGAATCAAAGCCTGAGAGTGTGATGAAGGCAGCTGATGACTAATGTAATGGACACTATAGGTTCAGAGCATCTGAGGCAGGAAACATGAAGCAGGGGAGGAGGAAGCTAATCAGCACCAGCCTTAGTAATGGTGTCAGCCACTGCTGTTGGTGCAGTTTTTGTAATCTCAAGGACCTGATTTAGGAGATCTACAGCACATGTATCAGAGTTATTGCTCTGAAGGAATGGTGTACAGGGAGGGAAGGGATTCATATTTCCTAATGGCCAAAGATAGTACCATGTTATAGATGCCCCACTTTCAGTTTAGATATTTATGAAAACCCAGTGAGTTTTGCATGAGTATCTCTTACCATAGCATAGATGGTTCTCTGGAATAGAAAGCAAATAAGAGGAAGTGCTGAATGAAGTGGTGAAACCAGCTGCACCTTCATTAAGCACCAGGACATTTTGTACGAAGCGGTTGCTAACTGTCTAGTGACTCATGCAAACCATTAGGCACACTACTTTTTCAGATTTCCCTACTGTAAGTTGCTCAAAACCTTCTCGTATAGCTCTACTTCCATTTCCTTCTATGTCTGGATTAGCTAAACCATAGCTGGCCCTTGTCACTTCCATCTGGAAGAACCCTATTGACATACACATCCTTGGAAGTACCAAATCTCTGGACACAGTTTTGGTGTTTTGTCCCCCATGTCTTTATTCAGAAAGTCAGTAAATCTTGTCTATGGATTGTTGTAGTGGTTCTCTGAGGCTGTGTTCCCACTTGGCTCCTAACATTGCAAGTAGAACTCATTTTGGCAAGCTTTTCTTTTAATACTTCCAACAAAGTCTTCTCCTGCTTTTTACTGGACTAATGGGTTGTTCATATACTCTTTTAGAGGATTTGTTATGATATTAATTTTTCTTTAAAAATTAAAAGCTAGATATGATGGCATAGGCCTGGAATCCCAGTGGAATTACTATATGTGGCTAGTCAGGGTTCCACAGTGAAGCCCTGTTTCAAAAAGAGAAATGAACATTAAGGTCAATGAGTGAAAGTAAGTGCATAGAGGCATGTGGCCACAACCACAACCAGATACAGTGCAATGCCGTTGCCCATTCCCCTATGTGTTTACTCAGCATTTAACCACTTCCTAACCTCCAGACCCTAATAACCACCCACCAGTTTTCTGTAGCTATATATATTTTTTCTAAAGGATCTATTTTCCAAAATAGAACGATAGAACAAATAACTTTTGAGTCTGGTTGGCTTTTCTTTTAGTACTTCCAAGATGTGATGTATTTGAAATTCTCCTATGTTGTGTGTGTTTCAGTAGTTCCTTTTATTTTTTTGTTGCTAAATAGAATTTCTTCTTTGAATAATTCACAATTTGTTTCTCTATCCCCCAATTGAAGTTTCAGAGTTTTCTTGTGGAAAAATATTGGTTAAATATACTAATGTTCATATGGTATATCACACACATATAACAGGCGCTTTAAACATTTGTGCATGGTTGATATTTATTGGGCAGGAGAGAGAAGGAAGGCACATACACACACATGTGCGCACACATACATACACACAGTCACACACACAGACACACAGACACACACACAGAGTGAGAGAGAGGGAAGGGGGATAGGTTTTCCTTTTACTTGTGCAAATGCCTTGGAGTATGATTTCTGGGTTAGATGGTAAGCATATATTTAAACAGGAAACAGCTTATCAATTTTTTTTTAAAACAAGTGTACCATTTTGCATTCAACCAGCAATGTGTGAGAGTGCTAGTCACTATACATATTTTGGTTATTTAAAAAGTGCATATATTCTTTTCAAATTAAAGTATAGTATATGCATTTATTATGAGACTTGTGAAAAATCTACAAAGACATTTACAGAAGAGAGAAAAAACACCCCATGGCCCAGCATTAGCATCTGTTAGTATTTGACGCAGAGAGTTTCCATTAAAATAGCATTCGCCATTGCTCTCCAATAACCCTTGAGTGTCTACTTAGAGCTGCTGGGAGCAATGTTATAACGTTAAAGACCCACAATTCATTGCAATCATATTTCATCAGATCTAGCCTTCTCTATTTTTAGATCTCTTCCCACAGTGTTCTTTCAGTAGCTTCCTAATGAGACATCAGAGCAGCGACCATATTTAATATTTTCTGACAATCTTTCTGTGTGTATGTTTGGAATGCAGCATGTGCTCATAAAATACTGGGTCAATTGAATGGTATTTCACAAATGTTTCTAGTTTCTGTCATCAGGAAGAGATCATAACTCTAATTTGTTTGATTTGTTTGTCAGGTATCACTGCTTTTGGGGGATAATTAGTCTTAAACAGAGTCAGGGAGGTCCAGAGGTCAGAAATCACAGAAACCTGCATGTGAACTCTGGCATGAACTGGATACAAGCCAGTTTATTGCTCCAGGCCAGAAAATGTGTGGACTGTGGACAGGATGGTAGACATTCTATCAAAGACGTCTTTGTCATTTCACCTTCTCTTGGGCCAGCTTTTACTCTAGCTGTTGCTATGGCAATAGGCTGCTGCTAGATTTAATGTGGCAGATGCTTGCCTCAGCTGTACTGAGTAGCTTTCATTCTTTTGTCCTGGACTTCTAGGTCTCCTTTATGATAAGCATGTATAGAATGTTGTCAAGCCATTCTGAAGCCTTGACAAATACAGAAATGCTTGGGCCTTAATACTGCAGTGGAGAATTCCTGGTTGGTCTGGGATGCTCTTCTTCATTTTTATGAACAATTTTAAATATATTTTAGATTATATCATACATGTATCTTACATGGCTAAGCTTAAATTGTCTGGGTTTATACTACTACATATAGGTTTGAAGACAGTGGGTTGATTAAGGTTTTTTTTTTTTTGCTGAAAATGAATGCTTTTTCTCCCTTTCTTTTAGAGCACTTGTTCTTTACCCTAGGGACTCATACATACTATACAAGTGTCCTACCAATTAGTTATACCCTGATCAGTTTTTCACTTTCTGTTTTGAGTCAGTGTCTCTCTAAGTTTCTCAGGCTGACTTTGAACTTATGTCATGGTCCAGAAAGGGCTTGAAACTGTCATTCTCTTCCTTAAACCTCTGAGTAGCTTGGACTATAGAGCTACACCACCAGTAAAATACATGCTTGCTTTGAAGTTCTCACTTTCCTCATTATTTTCTTTTTTAGTCATCTCTTTACTTTCTCTAAGTTTGTATGTGTATATAAAGCAGTCACATGTAAGCCCTTGCTCAGGCGTCTTTGGAGACCCTAGGTCAAGACAGACACCAACTTGCATTGAGTTTCACATTCTGCACAGACTGACAGGTAGTTGTCTTCTTTCCTGATGTTCAGTTCAGGTCTAGCCCTGTTTCTTTTCCTTCTTTCTCAGCAATACTTTCAGAAAGTATTATCTGCAATACTATTTCACTGCCGCTTTTCTCATTTCTATGGTCCAATCTGCTCCATCTGATTAGTCAACCTACATATTTTCATTCAAAACTACGATGTGTCCCAAACTCACCAGCCTACCAAGCACCAAATCTAGTGAACATTCAAGTTCATATTTTATAGAGAACTTGCCAGAGCATGCTCTACTCCTTGCCAGTCTCTCTCTTCCATTTTGGTTACACCACACTCATTTACGTTCCTTTTCATTTGCCTTGTTTTCCTTCCTTCCTCTATTAGCTTGCAGAGCCTTTGCTTTCTTCTTCAATAGTTCCAGCCAAGTAGATTTTGTTTCCTGTGGCTTTCTGATTGTGATTATTGTAGTCTGACCTCCCTAGTCTACCAGGAATGAGATCTTACTCCCTACATCCTCCTGAATGGTCCATTGTAATAGCTGAATTTGTCCCCTGACAGTCACCTCCATTAAACATTTCCCCTATGATTCTTTTCCAAGAAGTACGTTGGCATCTATCAGTCATTCATTGGAGAACTGGTAAAAATTGGCAGCTTTGTTCTTATTATCCAATAGCCAGCCCATTTCAAAATCTTCTTAGATATTAATTCCAAAATGTTACCTTGATTTTGAGCAATTTAGTCCACCTCCATTTGACACTATTCTAAAACAGTGGCTACCTTTTCCTGGTTTTATTAAATAGTTTTCTTTTGGCCTCACACTTTATCATGTTCCTTTCCAATCCATTCTCTGTGCAGCATGTAGTACATTCTTCTAAGACACATAAACCAGATTGCTTTGCGCCCTTGCTGTGAAAGGTTTACTTCCCATAAGACCCAGTGTGGAATTTATATTCTGTACTGCAAACTCTTCTGTCTGCCTCATGTTGTTTCATCAATGGACTTCAAGCCCAGTGTCTCCTTTTGCTCCTCCCTACCTTGAGTTATTTGCATATGCTTCCTCAGGAGGGCTCTCACCCATTTTTTTCACCAGGCCAATTGAAACTTCAGAATTCAGGTTCAAATGGAATTTCCTCAGAGAGAAGACCTGTTTACAGGTCTAAATAGGGCCCCTAAGAGCTCCCTTACATGTGTGGACAATGTGCTTCCCTTAGAAGTCATAGGCTTTTAAATGAAAATCTCAGGGCCAGGTAAATGATAACAGTCTTAAAGGTTATTGGTCATAGAAGCCTCAAAGGCCCCAAAATAACACAGGCTATTTCTGTTGCGTTTGGTTGCCTGCCATAACTATATGGTGAGACCCTATTGCTAAGGACACTACACATTTTGTCTCCGTAGCAGGTTGTAGAGAAATCTACCCCTTGTCTTGAAAACTTTCTCCCTGCTGGCTAGCTTTCACAAACCTGGGTGATGCTATGTGTACCACTGGTGGAGAAAATCTGGCAATAGTATACCTGCATACTTACTTGCCAGACAAGATGTTTTTTATGAATGCAGTAGTGGCACCAAGTTTATGGGGGTAGCCAATCGCTTTTAGATTGAATTTGAGGTTTGGTTTACAGGCAGGAATTTAAGTATAGTACTGTAACTTGGACAAAAGCTCACTTCTCAGGAGGTCGTAGGCCCTAGAAAAGAAACTGCTACTGTTATTTTGCTAAAGGACATGCTGATAAAGCTGCCTTCCGGATATTTATGCATATACCCCTATATTAGTTTGGCTTTCAACCTTAGTCAGAGAAACTTCTCTCTGGATTGGTGAGCAGTTAATGCAGAGACTCAGATCTAGTCAAAGAATAGAAAATAAGTGAATGTTAGGTGCCCCAAATGTTCATCAGCAACAACTTCATATGGAAGAAGGAGGTGAGGGAATATAAGAGCTGAAGGAGCGTGTGAGATGATATCTTCTGGATGTTACATGCATGTTGCACCCATGAACTTACTGTAGAACAAAAGTATTCAACATTCTAATAGGCAATATAGAATTGGATTTACTGCATTATTAATTTTAAGTCTCACATGAAAGGGTGAGAAGGATATGTAGGGGTATGTGGGAGCAGTGAGAAGGAGGAATTTGTTGTACATATGATCAGGATTCATTGTTTATATGTGTGGAATTATCAAAAATAATCAAAAGATATGCTGTTAAAGTTAAAAAAAAAATGAAGCAAATTAGATCTCCCGATTTACTCCCAGGACAATTGTATCTTATCTAGCACTTTTTATTTTTAGTGGTTCATCAAAATTCCTAACAGGGCCCAGAGAGATAGCTCAGTGGTTAAGACTACTGGCTGTCCTTAGAAGAGGACCTGGGTTTGATTCCCAGTACCACAAAACTATTCACAATGGTCTGAAACGCCACTTTCTGCCAATTTGTGGTCACTTCTGGGCTCTGTAGGCCCAAGGCATATATGTGGAACATACACATACATGTAGGTAAAATACTCATACATATTTTTTAATATAAAATAAAATTTAAAAAAATTTCAAAGCATATATTATTCAACCACAATGTGAACAGCATAAAAAGGCAGATCTGTGTCTGTCCCAGAAACTTCACATTTCTGTACTGGGTGGAACAAAGACTCTGCTTGATCCTTGCCAATCTTGCCTTGTTTGTTCATTTTTGATACAGGGATTCACTGTGCAATCCTCATTGTCCTGACCCACCCTGTAGACTAGGCTGGCCCTGAACTCACAGAGACCTCCCTGTCTTTGCCTCTAGAGTACTGGGATTAAAGACTTGTGTCACCACCAAGCTTTTAGGAAGGTAACGTGCTTTGAGCTGTCAGTGCCTGAGAAACTATGTAGTACCTGTATATCTGCAGCATACAACTGATTTGACATGGTATTTGCAATTACAAATGATTATGAGTTTTGTGTCATTGAAGAAGTGAGCCCTCCAGTGAAGGCTGCATAAGAGCAAAACATTTAGCTAATGTTAACAGAATGGGCTCCCATATCCATGTTACAGAGCATCTACAGACATCCACAGAAGCAAATTAAAATCTGTGGCCTTTACAGAAAAGAAAATACACAGTGAAAAATGGTTAAAATTATTCCAATAATGTTGACTTAAAGATGCTTAAAGAGATCTAGTGGCCATCTAGCTGGATGGAGCATTGCTTATAACTCCGTAGCTAAGACTTTCTAAGACCCCAAGATAAGGCCGGAAATGGAGTCCTGATGAACACTTAGTTTTCAATTTATCTTTTTCCCTTTGATCAATAAATTTACATCTGAAGGAGTCTGGAATTGGGTAATCGGCTAGGAGCTCTGTGTCTCAATGGATTTGACTTGGTCAAATGATTTTTTTGTTGCAAATTTATTTTTGATTCACTCAACTGTGCTTTATCTTCTGGAACAGTTAAAGCCCTAAGAGTAAAATGTCAACAAATTTAAGTTCTGCAAATGGGTCTTTCAAAGAAAAGTAACTGGTTTGGAGTTTCCCATTCCCACAGCCAGTTTCACTTCCGGAGCTGGTGTTAGTGCTTTTCTACCTAGATTGCCCTAAATCTTTAGGTTACAATAATAAAATCGTCTCCCCTTTCAGAATAAACTTAGTGGGGTCCTGCATTTGATGGAAATCCTCCCCATGTGTACAGCTGCAGGCCTTTCACAAAAAGAACATCCTGGGACTCTAAACCCCTATCATTGCTGCTTAGTAAATTAATCTGCTCTAAACTCCCTGGTGGGTGTACACACTGCTCCTGTGTTGTGGATTCTGGAATGAAAGGCACACACACACACACACACACACACACACACACACACACACATACACACAGACTTATTTTTAATATGCTCTAAGCAGCTCAATGACTGTGCCACTCCTAACCTTCCACGTTGCTTATGCCCCGCCTGATACTCCTGAATTATTACTTACTAAAATCTGTATTCTATCTCTGTTACCCCAGACCCAATCAGGGAGGGTACCCTTGGGAACACTCTTCCCCAGCTCTTACATGATTGTTACTCTGTCTTTTGCAGCTTTCCTGCCTGATCCTCCTGCTTCCCTGGCATGATACTAAATCCTCCTTCTTCCCATGGTTCTCTTGCTGGAGAAATCTGAAGTCCCACCTCTGTATACCTGCCCAGCCATTGGCCACAGGCAGCTTTATTAAACAATCAAAGCCAAATAGGGACAGGGATCCTTAGTGTTTTACAGGCAGGTATGAAGTTTCCCATGTAATTTTGAGAGCCTAGTTAACACGAATAGCATTGGAACCAATCCACAGCACTGCATCATTGATACTTTCATTTGTCTGTTAGAGCACTCATGGATTCCTTGGTTTTCCTTTTCCTTAAGTTTATGGAGTCTATTTGTCCTGTACTGGTACAAGTATCACCCACCCAACAAAGCTTCATTATCCCCCAGAGAGTAAGCCAGAGACAATGTCTTGGCTTTAGGTAATTTGAAGGTGAAACAAATTAAGATTCACACAGGTAGAACAGTCAAGGAATGGAATAGTGATAAACTATATGATATTGATCATTAATGTCTCAAAAGTTCAAAGGACTGGGGAAAGCATAGTGAGCTGGAACAGCCAGTGAGGACTAACCCAGGAAGGACAACCAACCAGAGGTCTGAGCTCAGTAGGGTTGTGTACAGTTGGGTCAAGGGTTAGAGGCAGGGGGCATTGGGGGTGGGAAGCTGAAGAAGGTATAAAAAGGAAGAGGGGTATATTTTAAGGACTCTTGACAGTTCATAGAGTAGTGTAGGTTTGATTGAAACCTCTCTTCTGTATACTGGAAGGAGAAGACCTGAGGCTTCACAGTCTTGTCACCTCGAGACTTCAGAGCACTAAGCAAGCCAAGCCAATGGGGGAACTGAAAAAGCTACAATGGGGTAAAATACTCACTCTATCAAACCAGGCAAAGGATGTCCAGAAATATAAGACATTCCTGATTTCACTTATGCCAACTGTCATACATTTCTTTATAGCCTATTCCCAATCCAGTTTAGTATAGAATGAACAACTCTGAGACTATGTAAACCAGCTCTCTGCCACCTTAGGACATGGATGGAGTTCAGGGTATGGATAGAACATTCCATCCAGTGCTTTAGTGAATTTGATTCAGGGAGGGAGGGGATGCTACCAGCTGTTTTACAAATACTAATTTGGACTTGGAAATAAATGTTAGCAAGTGAGTGAGCTAGCAGATATGGAATAGGCAAACAAGGACCAAGTGTATCCAAAATGAAACCATTAATTATGGAGGTTGATGATATTGAGTTTTGTTTTAACTACAAATCTTTATTAGCTGGGTGGGGAGTTTGTACATCAGTAGTCAATGTGATAAAAGATTTTGAGGTATGCTTTCTGAATCACTGTAAGAGATTTGCCTGGGTTCAGTATCACAGAACCTTAGTGTTAGATGGAAGAACTTTTAAGATGCTTAGTACAATAAATAGGACCCTAGACTCAAGAATAGTGACCATAGCTAGGTGGATTTCCAACTAGTGGATTGGCTTTGCAGAATACTACTTTCTCTCAGTAAAATGACTATGCATAAAAACAAAATTGTAGGAGATGGCCAGAGAGTCTCATTTCCTGCCATCTCATTTTTTTTTTTACCTTCAAAACAGGGACCATCTAACTTCCATATTCAATTCAAACATTAGTCTCCATGGAAACAAGGATCTGCAGTGAACACAAGGGATTTTACTAGTCCAAGGACAGCACTTCCAAGAGTTTAGCCCTCTGTGGCTAGATGCTGTCTGACCCAGTGCCTCAGTAGAGCAGTGAGCTTCTGGTGTGGGTAACAGCATGTAGCATTGTCTCAAGGAACGGACCGGCCCCAGAGGTCTGGGTAGCTGTCTCGGCTTAGCTTCAGGAGTTAGCTGATTTCCTTCCTCCATCTAGGGCAAGGAAGTTGCCTTGTAAGTAAGCTTCCTCTGCTTTCCTAGCACTGTTTGTGCTGGGGTGAGGTGCTTACCTTTCATTCCAATTGTCATACTATGACTCTTATTTCTCTCATTACTGACTTGCATTTCCCTAACTCTCTGGGGGGTGATAACATGCTATTTCCTTGACCCCTGTGACATCCAAGTAGCTGGCCACTCTAAAGTTTCCCAAATCCCTCTTTTCCTCTCTTTCGCCTATCTTCAGCTTCCTTCTGATATACTTCCCTCAGTTGTCCTTCTACCTGCCAGATTCTCTTTAGACTCTGAATCTTGGCTTTCTAAAAATCACTATCATACTATCAACTTAGAATTTTGACATGCATGCTTAGATATTTTTTGTCAACTTGACAAAAAAATAGAACCACCAGAGAAGAGGTACTCTCAACTGAGAAGTTGCCTTCATCAGATTGACCTGTGAGTATGTCTGTAGGGCTTTTTCTTGATTAGTGATTGATGCAGGCAGCCCCAGACCACTGTGGCTGATGCCACTCCTGGGCAGGTGGTTCTGGGATGTAAAAGCAAGCAAGTAGAGCACAAGCCCAGAAAGCAAGCAAGCAAGTAATCCTTCTCCATGATCTCTGCTTCAATGTGTTCTTCTTCGTTCCCATCCCATTCCTGCCCTGAATTCCCTCGAGAATGGAGTGTGATGTGGGAGTGGAAATCAAACAAGCCTATTGGGCTCTAGGTTATTTTGATCAGTGTTTTGTCATTCCCATAGAAAGTAACTAAAAACATATCAAACAATACAATAGAGTTGACAGAATTAGAAATGACTTATGGGATTTAACTCATTTTAAGAGCCAAGTGCCTCGTGTGACTTTTTCTCATGTGATAAGTGGCCACTGGAAACCAAGTTATAAAGCAGATACTTTCAAATTAGATACTTTTTTCATTTCTTTGAGGGCAAAGGATATTTTACCAATGACAAATACAACAACATTTTTAAAAAGTATGACACATAGGGAGCTACTGGGGAGGGAAAACCATGTATATGTGTATATATATATATATATATATATATATATATATAATTTACTACTGAAAACAAGGTATGTCACTATAAATGAAATGTCTCATATTGCATATTTTAAAAATAAGAAAATGTACCTCTTCTAGACAATTTAAGGTTCTTTTTTCATGTAATTTTGGATGTTTTCATTATAAATTTAAAAACAAAATGTCTCCCAGATAGTTTGACAAATCAACTGATTGATCTTCTG
>NW_022196912.1:4046721-4061092 GCF_008632895.1 Mastomys coucha | reverse complement strand
ACAGAGGTATAAGTAGAATACTGAGTATGATAACCAAGTAGCTGTAATTCCAGAGTTCTTCTATTGAATCTGCTTCTTTTAACAGTTTCTTTTTGTTTTTGGCAGCCATTTAAATCCAGTATCCTATGATCAGTAGATTGCCTTACTGTTAAAGTAAACATTAGAAAATGACAAATTGCATTCCATGACACTAATTTCTCTGCAGGATTTTAGGGAGTGAGCCAAAACCAAACAAACCAAACACCTTTGTTCCATGTAGAACACTATATAAGGGAAGAAAAAAGTGTAGAAATTGATTATTTGTTGTTATTTCAAACCTCATTAGCTTTGCATCTATTTATAAAGCATATGATACTGTAGTTGCATGGATATCTACTATATAAAGAAATCAACTTATTTTGAGACATATTTATAATGGGGGTTAAGTGTAGGGTATTTTTTTTGAAAGAGCAACCTATGATATTGAAAAGTAGCCAAGTGGAAATGGCAATAGATTTATGCTGTGATGTTCTGGAAAGGAGGTACAGATTAATAATAATAATGGTCAACATTTATTGAACACTTCCTATAAGTCAGGTACCACACCAAGCACTTACCATTGATTATTTTATTTATTCCTCCATACTACCTTAGGAGAGAGGTCCAGGAACTTTTTCAAAGGAGAGGCTGAACTGGAGATTTGACCAGATCTTTCTGAATCCAAACTAATCTTGTATGTCTATGATTGGCCCAGTGATGAGTGTTATTATGAGAGCTGCCCATGAAGAAAAGATTGTGTTGTTGAGGTCTGAGTTTTCTAGTCCTGGAAAAGCACTCACACGTGGAAAGCTATACTGATGCAAGGGCAGGAAGTGTGATCTCTACAATGGCTTCCATTATAGAAATATTGGAGGACAAAACTGCTTTGTTTAAAAAATGAATGGCTACAGTGGTGATAAAACCAGAAAATTCTGGGTTAACAGGGCTAAGCTATTCTTACTGCAGGGATCTCAGAGCTCTTACCATTCACTAGAAGTGTCTATGACAAGAAAAACATGTGCTATCACTCTTTCTCTATACCATAGACTCCTTCATTTTCTTGAGTTGTGTGCGCCTTACTCAACCTTGGAGGCCATATCAGAAAGTAAGGCATCTATCTATACTAATTTCTTTAAGTACAGACCAGTTGCTAAATATACCATTACTATGAGAACATAACTGATAAATCTCTCTTAATGGGAAGCATGCATCAGTTAATTTGTCTGTTCCTTGATTGTGATGTAAATCAGAACTTGATAGAACCTAAAATTCATTCACTCATGAGAGGGCAGACTATCAGGTGAAGTTTGGGTGGAAACCAGCATTTGCAGACAGTGTATGTATGATGGCTCCTCTAGACTGTGACAAGGACAGATAAGACAGTAACCTCTGCCAACTCACCTATAGCCGTGGAGACTACCAGACTCAGGGGGAAGAAGTCCCACTCCTACCTTGGCAACCTATCTGTGACAGTCTTGATATGGGTAAAAGAAAATAAACCACAGGGAACTGAGCTAGTTCTCCTGAGACAAAATCCCTGACAAATGGGCCTAGCTGTAATGCAATAATAGTAATTAAATGAAGCTGGTTCAGTGACATGAACAGAAAAAGCTGCAGCTCTTTCTGTTCATGTCACATGCTCAGAGCATGCTACAGAGTATTATCATGCATAGGACAGATCTGAGGGCAATCAGAGATGAGAGTCAGAGCTTCTCTGACACAAGGGATGCTATATTCTAAGTTTCTGGAAGCATCTCTCTTATACATTGATCATGAGAACTGAGAGAAGAATGGAATTTGTGATAATTCTTTTGAGAAGTGTTTCTGAAAGAAGTTGTTTTGAATTTCTCTTTCTTGACAGTTATCATGGCTGATGGTTCTATTCAGGCTGAAAAGGACAATTGAAGAAGACCATGTAGCAAATTTTACATACTATAGAGATTTGGGGTTATAGAAGAAGCTGTCTGTGGTGGTATTAGTCAAGATGCTATTCTTGGGAGTGGGGGATTGAAATCCTATACAAGTCACCATCTTGAGCGGTCCCTTGAAGAAGACATAGAAGTTATAATATCTTGTTATTTTTGTAGCACCTGTAACATAACTCTACTTTAGAATTCCTATTTTTATAGTAAGAGGGGCAAGACTTAACAGTGCACAGGCCAAGTTCTAAACTTGAACCAGGAATAACTGTTAGAACATGCCTTTTATCTTAGCCTGTGCCATGCCCAAGTGCAAATGTCTCACTTTCCTTAAAGTCGTTGACCCAGACACACTGGCCTGTGAAGAAGGTACTATTATCAGCCACATTTTACAGATAAGAAAGCAGATGAGGGGCTTCAAGGTGTTTAGTCTGATAGAAAGTGGAAGCCATGATATCTAAAGCCAGGCTTTCCGCTTTCACCCTCTTAATTATATTCTTCTCAGCACATTTTCTTGTCTACACAGGAACTCTCAAAACCCAAGGACCATCCTGATTAGACTCACAGCTAATGCTGTTGCCAAGCATTCACCTTTGGAGACTTTCTTCAACACGGATGTAAGGGTAACTTTAATCAAACCACCAATTTGTGGCAAGCAGTTACTTTTACATCACATTTGGGAGCCACAAAAAGTTTAATATTTTAAACAGTTTGCACACTCTTTCCCACAACTCATTTCTAAGATAAATTATTTAGAAAGCTATTTCTTAGGTACACTTCAACTTTGCTTGGGTGGATGATCACAAATTTCAAAAGGTAAACACATAATTGAGGTGTCATTGTGCTCTGAACACTGGAGAGGTTTACATGGGCTCTCTCTATCAACAGTACACCTCTCTCATTGGAGGATGGACGGGGTGAGAACCATATATTGATGGCTTTTGTTCTTCGTTCTATCCCTCATATAGTCTCTTGAGTTTCAAAACACTTCTTACCGCTGTTGGAGAACCAAGAGCAAGACAAACTATGTGGAAAAAATGCCCACTTCAGAATCTGCCATGTGATACATGTTTAATATAAATTTCCCTGGGCCTTCTGCCCCAAATAATTTTGACCTTGTTCAATTTAATCACTGTTTCAGAGCCTCCTGTTTCAGTCTGTGAGATGGATCTGTCACAAAATAGCTCACAGCACTTTTGTAAGCAAATGAGTGCAAGGTGAAAGGGCTTTTTGAAGTCTGATTGTTGTTCCATACACTGGTGACCAATGCCTTTTAATTTCACAGCATTGCCCTTCAAGAATCACCTTCCCTTCATGACAGTGACTTTTGGCTGGAGGTGACACAGTGGTAGTTCTTTCTAGTTTTCTATTTTCTTCTTTTTATGTGCACGTGTGTTCAGTGTACCTGCTTATGTGTTTGTGAGTTCGGGCAGATGAGCACATGTGTGCTCATGCAAACTTGGATATGTACAATCCTGGGGTTGATGTGAGGAGTTTTACTTAGTTATTTCCCACCTTATTTCTCTGAGGTGGGGTCTCTCTCTTAGCCAGGCCTACAGTTTTGTGATATGGTTAGTTTTGTCAGCCAGCTTGCTCTGGGGATGGCCAGCAACTCTCTACTTTCTAAGGGTGAAATTCTCACTGAGTCACTGTACCTTCCTGCTACTTACATGGTGTGTTGATTACTGGCAAGTCGACACCACTTGGAATATTCTGGAAAGTGAATTTTAATGAGTGATTGTCTACATTGGTTTGGCCTCTGTAGCATGTCCCTGGGTGGTTGCTTTAATTTAGGCAATTGATGTGGAAAGTCCCAGCGCAGTGTTTAGCAGCACTGTTCCCTAAGCATGGAGTCATGGACTGCATAACACTGGATACATCAAGCTGAATACAAGCAAACAAATGAGCAAGCATGCATTCTTTTATTTCTTCTCTTGGCTGGATGTGATGTGAGAAGCTGTTTTACAAGTTTTAGCCTTGTCTTCCCTACTATCATGGGCTGTAACTAGAATTGTGAGTTGTGAGAAATCTCTTTTCCCATAAGGTACTTTTATCACTTCAATAGAAAGGGAATGATCACACGCAGGTCCTGGAGATCTAAACACTGGTCCTCTTGCTTGTGTTGCAAGCACTTTAATCACTGAGCCCCTTCTCTTCATTTCCCAATGAGTCCCAGGGAGCTTACCATTTTCATAAGTAAGGCCAGGGCTATAACCTGGTTCTTGGACTCTTCTGCTGGGGGATAACATTTTTTTCCTCGAATCTGGTGAGTGGATCTGTGTGGTTTGGTCCTTGTCAGGGAGATAGTGATGAATGAACCTTATGAAAAGGTTGCCAAGATGCCTCTCTCACAGACTCACCAACATTCTACTCTCCACCCATATCTGCATACCCCAACTAGATGAGGGAAGAGCTCATTGGCTCCTGAAATAGGCACTATCTGCGGGTTAATCACTGTGGGTGAGTGTGATGACACCACAGTGGAACATCTATGCAATGTCTGTTGAAGAGGAAAAGCCTCCTCTTCAGAACATTTGTTACTTTGCTGCTCTCACTCTGAAAACAGCCACTGTTTCTCTCTTTCCACACAAACAGAAAGCTTCCATGCTAAGTCCACATTCTCATTAAGAGCTTACTGTGTGCTGATTTGGGCTCTTTGCCGACTCAGAGATGACTGGGACATGGCACTTGTTTTAGTTAGGGTGTGTGTCTAATCCAAGGCAGGCATTGTCTGCCTATTCATTGTTCTTCAGTCATGAGTCAGGCAATTCTGCTGTTTGGTGAGCCCAAGGATACTTTCTTTATACAGTCAAGCTCTCAGAGAGGATATCACCCTTCCCAGGCAGAGTCAAGGGCTTGTGACACTTGGCTAGAATACATCTGCTCTAGGAGCTTACAGCTTAATATGTTATAGATGTTAATGTAGATGAAATGAGTGAGTGTGTAGAAGCAAAGAGAAAATGTAACTTTCCCCCAAGTATTACAGAATGAGAGGGGAAACTAGTAACACAGCCAGTGACCCTACATCACAACTAGGTGGCTCTAAAAGATAAATGACTTTTATCATTTCCTCCTTCTGTCCTTCTATTTTTCCCATATGTGCCACAATGTACTGGGGATCTCTCTCTCCTTTTGCATTGGGCATACAATGCTAATGAAATCTTAGTTCCCATCCTGGAAAAAAAGGAAAGGAGAAAGACAGGCAGGCAAGGAGAGAGGGAGGGAGTGGAAGAGTGTGAGTGACTCTGTTTTGTATCCTGTCTACTTTTGCTGCTTATATATCCTCTGGCCAATTCTTATGGAGATGGGGGCTCTATTGTGTGTCCTCTCCCAGAAATAACTGCAAGTCTAAAGGTGTCTACGTGAATACAGCCAGAGCTAGAGTGAGAAGCAAAAGTGTATAGGTCATGCTTTGTTACTGCCCTTCCATATTCAACTGCCCAAGCTGTTTCTTGGTGTACTTGAGCCTGAGATAGGACCTATCAGGCTACATTTTTTTTTCAAGACAGGGTTTCTCTGTGTAGCCCTAGTTGTCCTAGAACTCACTCTGTAGACCAGGCTGGCCTCGAACTCAAAAATCCACCTCCTTCTGCCTCCCAAGTGCTGGGGTTAAAGGCGTGCGCCCACCATTGCTCGGCTTATCAGGCCACTTCTAATGGCTGCTGGGTGCTATCTGCCTATGTCAACCTGTCCCCATAGCCAGTGGCTCTCAGGCTTTGATGAGGTAGTTTTGCTTATTTGTAGGGGTCCACAATAGCAGGACTGCATCCTATGGTTGTACGTTAGTACAGGAGCTGAGCTTTAGCTGGCTAGAGTTTCTTAGTGCACCTCCCAAACTATAGCAGGTAAAGCCCAGGGAAATGGAGCTTTATATCTATCTGTATGTGGAAATGCAGGGGATCTGTCTGTCATGTATCACAGACAGACCTATCCTTGTCTCACAGACAGATCTTGCTCTTCTGCATTTGGGACAAGTGTAGCATTGAGAACCTCATATATGTGAAGCTTACAGGTAAGCAATCAAGTACTTGATGGCTGAAAGAGATTTTAGGGGAGTTAGAGGTATTCCCTCCCCTGCCCCCATACCATCTCTCTGAAGTACACTTGCTAATTTTGTTTTTCAGATGGAGAAACATGGAAGGGTTAAAACATCACTGTCTAGGGGTGGGGTTGGGGAAGATGGTACTAGGAATGAGGAAGAAACTGAGCTAGGCTCCATTCTCCTGCATCCTTTTGTGGACTATCCTCATATGTGAGCTTTAGTGAGGAAATGGAGGTCAGTCTTACTTCAAAATTAATGAGAGGGACACATCTCACATATAAGAACTATCTTGAGCAAATTATACTACAGAGAATCTGCAGGTCTGCAGCAGCATTTGTGTGAGTGCACATGAGTGTGTGTGTGTGTGTGTGTGTGTGTGTGTGTGTGTGTGTGTGTAGACAAATAGTTGAAGCTCAGAGATCACTGGCCAGTCTAGCCAATTGGTGAGATCTGGATTAAGAGACTCTGTCTTAAAAAAAAATTGGAGAACATCAAGGAAGGAAACCTCTAGTTTCCACATATGCATTCAGACATGTACACATATGCACACACATGTTTACATTCACACATCTACACTAGATACATATAGTAAGTAGAAATAAACTAATTACTCTGAAAGAAGAATATAAAACCTGGGTGTATTGCTAGGAATCATGAGATCAGCTAATTTCTTTTCTGATGGAAAAGGCTTGAGTTATTGCAAAAGAATGCTTTCTGCATGTGGAGGGAAGGTTAACAGTATAAAAATATTGCCAAAATCATGTTATCTTGGAGTTGACAATGTTAAGCAAAGTCTGATTTGGAAGACTGGTTATTGATAAAATAAGCAATTATGTAGTCTTCATTGTGTCCAAGTGTCTTAGTAGTTATGACAATATCCTGAGATGCAATGCTGACAGCCCAGAAGATAGCTAATAATTTCATCTTAATAATCATTGTTCCATGTAAGATGACTAGATTCTTGATGAGTATCTTCTGTACTATGGTTGTGTTTGAGGTACGTGGAGGATGAGTCAGGGTAATGGTGTGGACCAAAATAATTTCAATTACATGGACCCATGTAGTCTGTGATTTTCATTGGCTTTCAAATGTTGTCACAATCCCTCTACCTCTGGCTTAAGGCAACTGAACTTTAGCAGGTCTCCTTTGAGTATAGCTTTCTATAGGGCGTTCTACAATCCAATCACCACCATCACACCAATCTACTGCTCACTAGTCTTGAAGAGCTTATTGTTTTCTACTCTATTAGGGTTACACTTTCCTGCCTCAGGTTTCCTCCAATATTACTTAGCCACAGGTACCAAAACTTAATCACATGGCTTGACTGTGTATGGTCCTCCTTTTTCCTGGGGCTCAGTTTCTCCTTATTTGTGAGCCTTTCATATTGCACATATTTACTTGCTTTTTTTTTTTTCAACACAGGACATTTCTTCCACTTCTCTTCTGTTTGTCTAAATCATGTGATTACCCCACTCCAATGTGTTATTCCATGACTTTTCTGGCTTAGGGCACTGGCTCAATCCTCTCATACCAGTATGATAAGCTCTACAGATATTGTTATGTTCAGGAGTATAGTTTTTTCCTTAAAGAAAGAGTGAGTTACAGATATCTTCTAGATCCTACCTACAACTGCTTTCTCAGCCATCCTTCTCCCAATATTACTTTCTTTCATTGCCTGATATAACTCAACATTATTTATCTTTCCAATGATAATGTGTGCTCCATGAAGGCAGGGGCTTCATTTGCCTTGTCATATTTAGTATGCATAAAAAAGCCTGGTATATAGTATGTCCTTGTTTATTTTTTAATGATTTATTGAATGAATGAATTCTTATTCACTGGAAAATTCATAATCCAAATGATGAGCAAAATGTGGTGGAACCATAAATATGGTAGTCACAGATTCTAAAACTTAATCTTTGTGGGTTTTTCTCAGCCACCACACACAGGATTGCATGGCTGATGACCAAAAGGACCAGAATGATCCATTTTATAGGAATAATGCATATTCCTGTGAGAAAAGTCCTATAACCAGGATAGGGGATGAAACAGCTTCAACTGCTGAGGGGAGTGTCCGTAAGAAAACTGGAAGGGTTCTCAGTTGTAGAAAGCCAGTAGCCTGGCAACCATCATAAGGTATTTTAGAAGAAGTCTAATGCCTTACATCTGAGTGGAAGATGGTTGTTGGTGGTAGCTTGGAGACAGGGGGCACAGAAGTGTGAAATGCTTACTAAATGGAATTGTAGTTTATTGAGTAACAAAGACCACCACCCAGCTGCCTGGGAATTACATTGACAAGATGCAAATGGAAGAGAATATTGGAGAAACCTTATTTACAGATCAATAGATAATCTTTCATACATAAAAGGTCAGCTCCAGGAAGGCAAAACATTAAAAAAAGAAATACTGCCTGCAAATAAAATATTGACTTAAAAATCCATTCAGATGAGTTCTTTGGTGCATATTCTTCTCGTTAAAGAGCTTTTCTTTATTTATAAGCTTTTTTCCTTAACTACTTCAGGTTCCTCTGTGAAACATGAAGGCACTGATGAAGAGTGCTGATTTCTAGTTGTCCTGAATTCTGTGCTTATCAAATAAACAGCAGGGAATGGATTCAGCACAGAGAGCTACAGAACAGCACGTCTAAGTGTGTGTGTGCAGCAATTAGTTGCTCGAGTCAAGTGGCGTCTCATCCCTGCCCCCTGGTAATTTCCTGCTTTTGGCTGAACGGATGCTAAATATTTATCCTGGCTTAGGGAAGCAAACACCAAACTGACAACCACATTAAAAACAAACAAACAGTAAGTAGCTCAACCCTAGGCACCATTACCGAGTCCTTAGCCATGCGGTGCTTTTCCTTTGTCTTGAAGCAAGTTTCCATCATCCCAAAGGATGTATGAAATTATCTCTGTCATGACTTGGCTGCTGGATCACAAAGCAGATAGATGGCTGCTTTTACGATAGGAGCAAGCATGGAAGGAGATATACTGGGGACTAACTTTGACCCCTCTTCTGCTCATCACTTCAAGTCCTAATCCTTCTTGTGAGTATATGTGAAGAGAAAGTATTTAGGAGACAATTCAGCTTTAGCAAGGTGATAGGATTGGGGCCCTCACCATACTGGGTTAATATCTCTAAGAAGCAAGGATGAGACCTGGGAGAGTGGCATAATCTTCCATTGTCTTGATTTTGGACTTCTTAGCTTCCATAATTGAAATAAACTTTTGTTTATGCTACTCCATCTTGTGTATTTTAGTATGGTTGCCTGATCTGACTAATGCAGAATAGAAGCTTACCTGGACATTTTTTCCCTGAAAGAACCTTTTAGATAAGAGATCCCACTGTGTATTTGTGCGATCTGTCTTAGTGGAAAATATTTCAAAAGAGCAGCAGTCTGAGCCATGGTCAGGTATATCTCTGGTTGAAATGCTGTTGGAAGGCAGAGTTGTTTAAACTTCCAGAGGGTATCATGTGTGAACTGCATGCTGAGGTCTTATGCATATCTAGGGAAAGTTTAGTTTTGCTAGGAGCTGAAAGGCTTAAGATATACAATTCCTATTTCAAATTCACTATGGGAAGAGCCATATGTAAGAATATTCTGTATGGTATAGAATTATGTCATTACTATGCAATGGATATTTCCCTCAAATTTATGTAGAAATCCTACAGCAAAGTGTGATATCATAAAATCATGTGTAGAAATGGGATATTTTCTCTTCTCCCTTTATATACAATACTTCTAAAAGGTCATGTGAAGATACAATAGAAATAACGTACCAGGAAGAGGACCCTCTCAAAGAACTGACCACTGAGCACCTGATGTTAGATTTCTGACCTCAAGACAATATTGGATTATGATTTAAGCTACCCAGCTTATAGTATTCTGTTGTAGCAGTATGAATTGATCAAGACAATAATATTTTTATGTGGGATTTTTGGAAGGGATTTTTTGACAATAATGCAGTGTTTCCAAATTTTTTTTACTAGATATCTTGTTTTTCTGAAAGTACATTTAAAATATACTGATGAATAATCTCCTTAAACACAATGTGGCTGCAACCAACTATTGTTATCTGTCTGTCAACAGTCACAGGAAACAGACAGGATCAATATAGAACCCATTTGGGCATAAGGATTTGCAAATTCCCAGGTCTTGTCTTCCCCTGATAATGATTCAAGAAGTCAGATCATTTCAAAGTGACAAAGGTCATGAAGAAGAGACTGGACTTGATGACAAATGACACAGGTGTCATCTCATCTGAAGTCAAAGGTTGAGCTTTGTTTTTGTTTTTTTTTTTCTATTCTTGATAGTCCCCTTACCCCCTTCTCTTGTTGTACAGTGATTTCCACATCCACATCCTACAAGTTCCTCCTTTGTTGAGGGTCCCCACAATGAAGAATGAATGGTGATAGCCATGATGTATGGGCCAATACCAGTCCAATTCTAGGGTTTTTTTTTTTTTTGTGGTACTTAGGTTTGATCTAAGACCTTGCATGTGATAGGCAAGCACTCTACAGCTGAGCTATATCCCCAGCCCCAGAGTCAAATTCTGGATGCTTAGTTTTAGAGCTTGAAATGCTTTCTCTCAGTCCTCATTTATCTTCTGTGTTGTGCTCCTTTTGGACAGGCTATGAAATGTATGCATAAAGTTTTCCTCATGAGTCTGTCCTCTGCAGTAGAGTATAGACTAGGGGTAGCTTGCCACTGGATCTATCTATCCGTCCTTTTGACCTCTCAGAATTCTTTTGTTCTGGTACAGAAGGTTCTATGGCCCCATGTTCTGCTCAGATATCTTCTAAAAGGTAGGAGGCAGGAAGAAAGAAGGAAGAACAAAAGCGCCAACTATGTAACTGCATATATTGTGTGCCCACGCGGCTGGCTTGCCTATAACATGGCTTAAGAAAAAAATTAACCTTCTTTCTTCTCTACACCCTTCCTTGGATTCCTGTCAGGGCTAAGGTGTAGAAGGTTAAATGGATCCTCTCTCTCTCTCTTTTTTTGTTTTTTGTTTTTTGTTTTTGTTTTATTTTTTGTTTTTTGTTTTTTGTTTTTTTGAGACAGGGTTTCTCTGCGTAGTTCTGGCTGTCCTGGAACTTACTCTGTAGACCAGGCTGGCCTCAAACTTAGAAATCTGTCTGCCTCTGCCTCTCAAGTGCTGGGATTAAAGGCGTGTGCCACCACTGCCCAGTGGTTAAATGGGTTCTCATTTGCTGAAACTTATTCCTTAGTTCTCACTCAGATTGCTGAGGTCCACAGTGGCTCATTATCCTCTTATCATACTTACTAACTCTAGTTAGTGTGGACCAAAATTTAGGGCCACAGAATGATGTTATCAGTAGCTAATATTTACTGAATATCTGTAATGATAGATGTGATAGGACCAAGGTTCTTCCACCTTGTCCATACTGCAGCCATGACACAGAGCCGATACTCCCTCCTATGAGAAAGTTGGAAAATTGACCAGCTCTGTCCTAGGGACTTGAGGTCAAGCTGACCCAGCTAACTGCTAAATTTTATGCTTCTGCTAAACTTTTTGCTTCCTTTCATTTCTCCTGGAACTGGCAACAAGGATATGGCTTTTGCCTTTAAAAGCTCCTAACAGAACTCACTCAGGGCTACTCTGTGAGAACTGTTTCTCTTTAGCCAGTCACCAGATGGCCTTATGAAGGCTCTCATATTTAGATTCTGATTTTGTCATTGGGGTCCTTGCCCCATGACAAAAGGCATGGTGAAATCTTTTTATATAGTTGGATTGAATGCAAAGGTGTCCTTCAGGCCCATTTTTCTTTCCTGTGTCACAGCTCTATATCATGACTATAGCTTCTAATGTCAAGAACTGACACCTATTTCTCTACCTCTTGAATTCAGACTGGTTCTGTGAATTTCTTTTATTTATTTATTTATTTATTTATTTATTTATTTATTTATTTTGGTTTTTTGAGACAAGGTTTCTCTGTATAGCCCTTGCTGTCCTGGAACTCACTCTGTAGACCAGGCTGGCCTTGAACTCAGAAATCCACCTGCCTCTGCCTTCCGAGTGCTGGGATTAAAGGAGTGTGCCACCACTGCCCAGCGGTTCTGTGAATTTCTGTATCTAATAAAATGCACCAGAAGAGATAGTACATTATTCAGGGTATATGCTGAAAAGCTTGTACTTCAAATGTCTCTCCTAGAACTCTGGGATCTCAGTGCACATAAGCCTACCCTAGCATGGTGGAGATGAGGGAGGAGAGCTGAGTCATTCCAACTGGGTCCATAGACGATGCCCTGCCCCAGATGACTTACTGACCTGCTAGAGATGCATGAGTATGTTTAGCTGATGTCAGGCAAACCAAGTACTGGTCAATAGATCTATTTGACCTAACAGATCAACTAAAACAGATAAAAAGTGATAGACGGTTATTGCTTTAAGCCTCTAGGCAGCATTATTATGTTAACAACCTATATGCATTATATTTCCCATCCTTTTAACAAAGAAACATGCTATGGGGTCCTTGCCTCTAACAAATAGCTAGTGAATGGACTCAGCAAGTTTAACTCCAGGGTCTAGATTTTTTTCTACTACTTTGTAAGATCTCATCACAACATTTAAGTAACTGTCAAGCCTTCAGCTAAAGTAAGTCATTCGAGTGTAGGAAACTGATTTTGCTTATGGGGACAGGTCATAGGATGGAGTTCAACATCAGAAATCCCTCTACTGATAAAATATCATGACAGTTATGGACCAAAATGTACAAAACAAAGCATTGCAATCTATCTGAAAAAACTACTTATATGCAAAACAAGTGAGACAAACAGTGTCTTTGAAGTCAAGGTTGCAAGATGAAAGATAGCTGAAAGTTTGATTGCATCTTATTAGCCCTAAATTATGATTGATATCTGTAGATAGTCTGCATGACAATCCTGTAAATGTGAAAGCCATCCTTCATTTGAAAATGAAAACAAAATGCTTTTATATTAGTGGATTTTGCTTATTAAACAAAACTAAATTCATTTCCGACTGTCTTTTCACCTTTGGTCACTCCTGCCTGTCCTTTATGAAAAAGCAATTATTCCTCATAGTAGCAAATGGAGATTTTACTAAAATAAAAATGCGCAATTTAGTAACAGAAGGAGTGATGTGATGTAAGAACTCTTACAGATATCGGAGACTAGGAAGATGCTGGAAGGCCTCAGGGTTGATGTGCAGCAGATTGTTGGCCTTTTCAATCCTACTGTAAAAGATGAAGGTGTGTGTAAGTGACTTGAATGGCAAGGAGTGCCTTTTATTTTTCATGTTATACAGAGTACATCAGCAAATAATCCATCCATCCATCCATCCATCCATCCATCCATCCATCCATCCATGAATCATTTTAGCAAAGGCAGTAACATTTATTATAGAAATCTGTGCAAACTGAGCATCAACCCTGTTGATTTAACACTTAGCACTTGGTTACTGTCCTCTAGTCCATTTTTAAGCATGGTAAGAGCTGAGGATTTTACAAGTAACGATGTCCCAGAAACAGGGTGCCCTAAGAATTGGGAAGTGACACTAACATAGGAAACTGAACTAGGGAATGGTATGCAGACAAGAAAAGAACATTCCGACCAGTGAGGAAGGGTGAAAAGATAATGAGAGGAGGAGGGAAGGGATATAGATAATGCAGCAAAAAAAATGACTAGAGAAACAGAAATGAATTGGCAAAGAAAAAAATCTGGAAGTCTGGAGAATATCAACTAACTTCTGTCTCTGACTTAAAGCACCGAATTCCTGCAGACAGCATCTGGCAGGGGCCCTGTTACCCCTAATTTGTAGAGCAAGGTGGTTTCTCCCAACAGATGGGGAGTGGGGACCTCTGCCCAGTGGTTTTGACCAGTGTTACGTCCTGATCAATCGTCTGGAAGTGAGCTTGCACATACTTGGATTCCTGCAGAGAACCTATCTTTTTCTCATCTTGCTGGATCAATGTATATTTGCAAGATACTCTTCCTAATTACTTCCTCCCTGTTTCATTAGCTTTTATGTTGCAGAAACCTTTAGCTAACCAGAGCCAAGTACCAGGAAATTAATCATTTAAACAGCCAGTGTTGCATGGGAAAGAATACCTCCTCATGCAAGGAGGAGATGCAAGAGCTGTCCACTGGGCGGGATCAAGGGGTGCATTACACTGTGCCTTTGGTTTATTACTCTGATATGCTGTGTGGATGTTGAGACACCATCAGGTCTCTTTTCATAACTAGGGCAAGAAGAAGGCAGGTGGAAAGAGAATATAGGAACAAGACATTAGTGAAAACAAGGAAGCATGAGGTAGGAGGCAGAATGAGTAGACAGAAATCAGCAGGGTGTCATTTCTAAATAACTTCTTAATCTCTGTCTGTATGTCTGTCTCAGTCTCTCTCTGTCTCTCT
>NW_022196912.1:4030518-4046711 GCF_008632895.1 Mastomys coucha | reverse complement strand
CACACTGGCATGTTGCTTACATTTCATGCAACTTGGGTAGGTTGGAGAACACATCTGCCTCTATTACCTCCAAGACATCATTCTGAGAGATCTCTCTGCAGCAAAAGAAAGATAATTCAGGTTAGCTTAGTTTTCCCTCATAAACCTTATAAGGACTCAATTAGAGCCTTGTACTTGGGAGGAGTCATAAGACACAAAGCCGCTTTCATTTCCTCAAGTTAGCTGTAGCAGTAAGTCTAAACTAATACACTTGATGTTAATATTTATAGAACAGTGAGATAATAAATTTGGGGTAGTGGTTCATTTAGAGATTAGAAATTCTTTAGCTATAGAAACCAAAGCTGAAGGGAGACTTAGTTAAAGGTATTTAGAGTAATATACTGTATGAAATCAAACTAAGCTTCCTATCTATTGACTTTATGAATCATTAGCTATTTATTGCCTTTGTGGATTATTTATTGATCTGCCTCAAAACTACTACAAACAATGAAGTTCCAATAAAACCATAGGGAATGAACTGTTTACCAATAAAACTTTATTTATTAAAAAAATGTGGCTGAATGTGGCCCACGGGCTGTGGTTCATTGAACCTGCTCTTGACTCTGGAGCCAAGTTCTCTGTTAAACTACCTGTGATGTTTAAGAGTACGAATGTTCATTCTTTCTCCTGCTTCCCTCTCTAGGGATCTGCCCTGGTCATTTTTGTTCTCTTTTTTAAAATTATTTTAAAACTTTTTGTTAGAATAAAGTAATGGTATTTTCAAAATGTCAGTTTAATGCATTTTTAACATTTGATCCATATGATATATTTTCATATACATACATATGTGTATGTGTGTGTGTGTCTATCATTCTTTCCCAAGTCCCACTGCCCTTCACTGCCACACCCCCTTTCTCAGAGGTCTTCTTTCCCTGCCAAGTCAGACCACTCTCTGTTTTCACAGCACATACATTCCACCACTCTCACCTGCTCCTCCCTCCTGCCCCCTGGAGACATCTTCTGTCCTCTCATTGTTCCATTGGTCCTTTCATATTCTACAAATACACACATACACACATACACACACGCACACACACACACGAGAGAGAGAGAGTGAGAGAGAGAGAGAGAGAGAGAGAGAGAGAGAGAGAGAGAGAGAGGCATGTACACACACAAATTGGATCTACATACTACACATGAGAGAGTATGATCCTTTTTACTGAGTCTGGTTTATTTCACTAAACATAATGAACTTGAGTTCTATCCATTTTCTGGTGAATTCTATAATTTTACTTTTTGTTATTACTAAATAAAATTCCACTGAATCTATGTATCACATTTTCTTTATCTGTCTGTCTATTGCTGGACTCCTGGCTGGTTCCTGACCTTGGCTGATGTGATGCTGCATCAGTGAATGTGAACATACATCTATCTTTGTTGAGTACTGACATAGGATCCTTCAGGTCTACTCCAGGAGTGAGAGTGGTATTACTGGATCATACTGTATTTCTATTTTTATTATGGTTCTGCTTTTAATTCTTTTGAGGAACCAGTTTACGTGATCCCTAATGATGTATAATATTTCCGTGTCTTCCACATCCTTGTCAGAATTTGTTAATTGTTCTTTGAGAGTAATGATTCTGACTGGAGTGAGATGGAATATTAAGTTTCCATGATGGTTTAGGTTTTTTCAACTTAAAATATTAATCATTTGTTCTTTTTCCTTTGAGAACTATCTGGTTGATTAGTTCATTCATTGCCTGGAGGTTTCTTTTTATTGTTTCTTTTTAGTTCTTATGTTCTACATATTAAAATCATATCAGATGGACAGGTAGCAAAGATTTTCTCCCAGCCTGCAGTATCTCTTCACTCTGGCTATTGTTTCTTTTGTTGTGAAGAAACTTACTAATTTTATGGCAATTCTTTTGGGTAGGTCAGTTTTGGGGATGGTTTCCTGTGCTATTGGAATCCTATATCTCAATGTGTTTTACTTATATTTTACTGTAGCAGTTCCTAAGATTTTGGTCTTCCATTCAAGTTGCTGATGGTTTTGAATTGCTTGTTATGTGTGATGACATGGATCTGGTTTTATTTTTTTAATCAATTATTTTATCTTTTTTTTATTTTATTTTTTAAAGATTTATTTATTATTATTATAAATGAATACACTGTAGCTGTCTTCAGACATACCAGAAGAGGGCGTCAGATTTCATTATGGGTGGTTGTGAGCCACTATGTGGTTGCTGGAATTTGAATTCATGACCTTCGGAAGAGCAGTTGGTGCTTTTACCTGCTGAGCCATCTCGCCAGCCCTGATCAATTATTTTAAAAATAAACATGTATTAAAACCTATCCCCAATCCATGATAGTGGTAAAGTAAAGCTTACCTTTGGTATTAATGATGACGTGGCATAAAACACCCTATGGTTCAGACCCTAGCTTTTCTTTCTTTAGGAGAAATCTGAAGGCTGTGGAGAATGAAGTTTGCCGTGAAGAAGCCAGAGCCTCTGAGGAGACAGGGTGGCTTAGTGTTTATGAAGTGTCTCCCAGATGAAGCAGACTCATATTAGGCCCCCTGGGAAGACTCGTGCAGTTTTTATGCTGCAGTTGCCTGTCTCAGGAAACATCCCAGACAGCATGCACTCAAGTAGGCTGAGGTAGAAGTGCTGTCTGCTGGCCTGGCTTGGGACTGAGAGTAAGAGTTCTAAAATGGCTCCAGAAAACATCTGTAGAGTAGAGACAGGAGCAGTTGGCTGATGGTAGTGAAATAGCTGTCTCAGAGAGGGATAAAGACTTGAGGTATGTGTCAACCTGGGGTGCCAGTGTAATTTTCACAAGTTGGTGAATGAGGGTTTGTAAGTGAAAAGCTCTTACTTAATAACAGCCCAGAAGACATGCATTTGGACCTGCAATGGATGAGTGAAAGAGCTGCAGGAACAGAAGACGTAGGTAGGGAGGAGAGCTTAAATCTACATAAGATCTATGAGACACTGTCCTCTGGCAACATTTCCAGCTTTCCTATCAACTGAATATCATGCTCTTGCTGATATTCTGTCTAATTTTAGAACATATCTTAGCCTAACTCATGTCTGGATGCTTTAATATTGTTTAGAAAATACCCTGGAAATTATTAGCATAAACTGGCTAAGAAACACTCCTGATTTAATTCTTTTAGTAAGTAGTTCCTGTGTCTTAGTGTCAACTTCAGAGACTGGAGAGTAATGGGACTGGTGAGTGTTTCTCTGGCCAGATGGGGTTGAGCAAAGAGGACAGGCCGCAATAATAGAAAGCTTAAGAAATTCCTAGGTCTCCTTCCAGTTTAACCCCCCTTCTCTCTCTAGTTAATTCTGTGATCATTTATTGTGTTTTTACTG
This sequence comes from Mastomys coucha, assembly GCF_008632895.1. NCBI lineage: Eukaryota > Metazoa > Chordata > Mammalia > Rodentia > Muridae > Mastomys > Mastomys coucha. The sequence goes on along the minus strand of NW_022196912.1, from coordinate 4,043,358 downwards.
TCTATGAGAGATGCAGACAGTCTCTCCAGTTTGTCATTTTGGCTCTGTATGCAGAAACATTTCTGACCATCGGCAGGTCTTGCTCACTTTCTTCTGCCTCTTTAGGCCATGGAACACTTTGGTCCTTGGATTCCCCACTGTAAAACGAGGAGGTAGGTGAGGTAGTTTGCTAATTCTTTTCTAGATCATGGCAATGGGTTTGCACAGCTCTGCAGAAGGTTAGTTTCGGAGGCAAGGAAGCTTAGTTACATCCTACTAAGCTCTGCCTCTCTCCAGTTACATCATCTCTTATCATGAGCATCACTAAGCTCTGCCTCTCTCCAGTTACATCATCTCTTATCATGAGCATCAGTAAGCTCTGCCTCTCTCCAGTTACATCATCTCTTATCATGAGCATCACTAAGCCCTGCCTCTCTCCAGTTACATCATCTCTTATCATGAGCATCACTAAGCCCTGCCTCTCTCCAGTTACATCATTTCGTATCATGAGCGTCACTAAGCCTGTCTCTCCAGTCACAGGCACTAAAATTTCAGCACATGTACTTTGAGACAATTGAACCATAACTAAACCATTTGATTTCATATTTTCTCCTTTACTCCAGTTCATATGGTGGCAGCATTAGTGAGGCTTTTAGCCCTAAGCCACAGGCTGGCATTTTGTTATTCTGAAAAGCTGTGGTAATTCAACTCAAAATGAATAGCATCAGCTTTTGGTAAATTCATATACACTGTAATGGTGAGGATGTTCATGACATTGTAATATCCAAGTACCAACCAGGCTCAATCCAAGATCAGGTAAGACTGAATACATGCTACCGTAGATACATTAGTATCACTCTATGATAGGTTAAATATTTATGCTGGATTTCTAACTACATCCAAATGCTCAGTTACTCCCTTGCACTCACTTTAGTAGGAAGCTGAAAAAAAATGACTAGGTGGCTAGCAGCACTTGCTGCTCTTGCAGAGGACTGGAGTTAGGTTCCCAGCACCCATTCCAGAAAGCTCACATCTTCCTCTAACTCTTGTTCTAGGGAGTTCACCACTCTGCTATAGCCTTTGCAGATATTTGTAATCCTATGCTCTTATTTAAGTAGACAGATAGGCATACACAAAATTAAGAGTAATATAAATAAAAATCGAATAAGACTTTTTAAAAAAAGTTTATACTATGAGCATTGAAACCTCCTTTTCCTTCAAAAGTACTGAACATGAACTCCACTCTCTTGGGCAGAAAACACATATGAGGAATGCAGTGCTTTCTGAAATCTCCTCTCCAGCATTTGTCCTGTCTCTCCCAAACCCATGACACATGCAGGCACAGTTCTCCCTTTATACAGTGTGGGTTTCATGGATAGACAGAACCTTTAATGTCACCTTCCTTAATTCCCAGTGAAATGATTTCTAATCTTTTATGGTCACCAGATTTTCTTTCTTAGCTATGGATATTCTGTCGATTCAAAGACTTCATTGTATAAACATAGTACCTATGACAATGGGAAGTATAGGCAAAGGTACACTGTTGGCTTTAGAAAAACGTGACAAACACAAGCAAGTTCTTGTTTGTTACAGATTAGTAAAACAACCAATCCAATCAAAACAAAACCCGAAACAAAGGCTTAAACCACAGACAAGACTAACAGTCATTTGCTGGGTTTGGTCAAGGTGCCAACCAACAAAGCTACAAAGGAAAACCTTGAACAGAACTCCCATTCTGCTGCAGTTCACCAGATGCCACACATAGGACTAAACACTTCAGTCTTCAATCTTTTTTATCTATCCACTAGACATTTTCTGAGTCATAAATGTATACTGAATCACCACTATATGCTGTAATATAGAGACAGATGAATAAAATAGTTTCTAAGGTCTCAGTGAAATCAGAAATGAAATAATGATAACAAAGCAGTCACACAACAATAGTGTGGAAATTGCTCCAACTGCAGAAAGTTTGATGAGAATTTAAGCACCAGGAAAGCTGAAATAGTTATAAACATTTGGGGGGGGGGTGTGACACGGATTTTCTTTTTAATAAAAAAATCTTACCTCTTGAGCTGTTGTAATTAGATTATCCTATCATGTTTTTTATCCCTACTATGTGTGTGAATGCCTGGGGGAAGCCTGGTAGGGTGTTTCCAGTCTTGCTTTGAAGAACATTGCATTCTTGACACCAGCACTACCACTACCAAGTTTTCAGAAGTGTTGAACATGAAGCTCTCTATTCAGGCCTTTCTAATGGCAACCTGTGGTGTCTTTTTCTTTTTAATTCTCTCATACATAGCATCCCAATTGCAGTTTGCCCTCTCTCCTTTCCTCCCAGTCTCTCCCCACCACCTCCCCTTTCCCCCAGATCTACTCCTCTTTTCTTTCTCCACAGACAAGGGCAGGCCTCCCACGGATATCAAATAAACAAGTTGCAATCTGAGCTTTAAAAAAATCCCTGGTGATTGACATCTGAGAGGCTCAGAGCCATGAGTTAGACTGGTTAAAATGTCCAAAGGTTCAATTGCTGGAAATTTGGTTCCCATTATGCTCATGTTTAGAGCCCATTTTACTGGAAGGAGTGGGACTTAATGGGAGGTGATGAACTGGATGCCTGTGTGAAGGATTTAGTGCTTGCTTCAAAGAGTGCATTAGGTGTTTTAAGGCTGGATTGGCCTCCTCCTGACTGGGTCATTACAGCACAGCCTCACTGCTCCCATCTCTTACTAGAATGTATGACCATTCTGCACGTGCTGGGTTTCCTCTCTGCCCCATCCATGTTGTGAGTCAGCCAAATGGTGGTGCCATGTTTTTTGACTTAATAGTCATCCAAGTTGTGAGACAAAATCTTTTATTGTTATTTATGTCAGGTGTTCTGTTACAGCAACACTAAATGGACTAAGACATGCAAAGAACATTTTTTTTCTAAAATATAGGAGATATTCTCTAGTGAGAATTCTTCATATTCACTCCCCAATCACTTCAATGAGGATTTTTCTCTGATTTATGCAGTTTGCTTTTTCTTGATTGGGTACATTAAGGCAGCCAATCACATAAAAATATTTGGAATAACATTTAATTTCTTTACTACCATCAGAATAAATTTAATTATCTGTCTTTCCCATAACCTAGGGGATCATAGATCCTCTATCAGTGAGCCTCATACATCATATTGGATCTGCATTCTAGAGATGAATTGCATAGTTTAAATAAAGTTTCTTGCGCTCCTCAGAGAGCTTCTGATGATAATTCCATAGTTCCATTGCCTTTTTTTTTTTTTGTATTCCTGTTCCCAACCATTTGCTAAATGAATGAATTAGCTCTGAGTGATTAGGAAAGATTTTTCTACTTCACTTTCAAACAATAAAGCTGTGCTCTTGAACACACACAACAAACAATCTGTCTAAATCAAATTGCACATTAACACAGGGGGGAAGCATCTTGTTCAGTAGAATCACAGAGTGGGATTGTTAAAATGAGGAGAACTAATTTATTCTACATCAAATGTTGACCAAGCAATGTCTGTGTTTTGGGTACTGACACTGGTAACAAGAATCTAGAGATAAATAATCTGGGTCCTGCAGGTTTCTACAGTCTAGTTAAATTTATGTGCTAAGCCTCATCTAGGTTGCTAGATAGGTAGATTGTATTTAAATATAATGGTGTATATAGTTCCACATACTAACATACAACATACCCCACATATAAGAATACAGTAAATATACATATATATAGTCTATATATACTTAGTTGCAAAGCACATTCCTATAGGAGTTTCGAAACACACACACACACACACAGCATTTATTGCATGCTTCGCAAATGAAAAGACACATAATGTAAAACCATATATTATGCACACATCTATATTACACATACTAAGAGTATAGTATGTGTTACACAATTTGCATTATATTATAAAATTATTTCAGAGGCATTTTATGTGAGTATCCTTATATAATGTCTCCTGAAATTGTAATACTATCGTGATAGTATGTATGTAGTACACACATCCTGTCTTTTCCTGTATTTTTATCTAGTCTACTCTCTCAGTTCTAGAAATGGGCTTTGCAGTATAAAGTCAGAAAATGTCAGTGAAAACTCTCATGAAAGTGTCTTCCAGAGAAGTCTGTAAAGCTCTTCAAATTCACATTCATACCCTATCTAGAATCTCTTAAGGTTGATTCAGAGGCTTTAACATGAGAGCAGGATTTGAACCCACTCTGTCTGACTAATCAGTTACCATTGGAACCCTACTGAGAATCTGTGCATGTTTATAATAGTCACCTCCAGGGGTCCCCGAGGGACTGAATCATCTGTGTGACAGGAAACACTTGTTTCATAGCAAATTCAAATATTACTATGTCTGCTGGACCACATGCCTCCTCACCTTCTGCTGTTTAAAACTGAATTCATTTAGGCTAATAAGTTCAGGAGATGCTAGCCCGGGTAACCACAGAGCTAGGGAGTGGCTGCTGGCGAGTGTCCTAGGAATCCTTGAGGCCTTACTCAGAGAAATCCAGGCATTTCCTAATCGCTTCTGTAGGTCATTTGTAGTCTTCAACTAGGCTATGGTATTAATTCAAACCTCAGCTTCATTCTGACTCCTAGAGTAAGACTGGCCACCTGTCTCATTGACCACACATAGGAGATTAGGTAGGACAGGAAGGTACCTTGGTTTGGATAGCCACCCCTCCTGGAGCTATAACCAAAGGCATATGCTGTTTCTTTAGTTAGAGGCTCAATTTAAGTATGCCAGTTCACATTTAGAGTGAGTTAGGAGCCCAAGGCTCCTCTGACCCCTCAGATGACAACAGGCAAGTCCCTTTGCTTTCTATACCTATGAGGGTCCTTTCTTTTCAGAATTCTTTCCTTATCATGGGCATGGCTAGTTTTTGCTGTGGTTGCTTTAAAGACACACCCAAAGGACACAGAGATATAATCACCCTCAGTGGCTCAGCCTAATTGTAGCCACTGGGATCTTATCTTGGATATTGTCATGCCTATATTGATATATTCCTCACCCTTCTTCCCGGCAGCAGAAGCATGGGATGAAAAATCATAACCATAGCAGTTAATATGTATTAAGGATTTATTATATACCTGGCAATTTTCTGTGTTTGAAGCTCACAGCTGCCTCAGAAGGTAGGTATTGTCTTTTAGAGAAAAACAAAGAAAGGCTACATGATTTCCTCTTTACTGCCCAGTTACCTTATACAGTCAACAGAGAATATGGATCAATCCTCTCAGAAGACTCAGAAGGTAGCAGAGACTAGAGGGGCACATTTCTAGTGTCTAAAAATGTTCTACTTCTGAAATTCTGTTATTATTATTTTTAATTTCTAACACAGCAGATTTTGGGGGCAAACAACAGGCCTATATAACAACTATATATCATCCTTCCCTCCCTGGTTCATGGATCCTGAGTTCTGACAAGTCAATATACAAGTTCACATGCAAGTGTTCCCCCCTACAGATAAATCAAAGTTCCAAGCAGCAACTCATATGATAAGTGCTTTTTTAGTACATTTTTATGCAAGTCTAAAACATATAAAACAGTAAAAAGAAGAGCCTTTGTCTTCCAGGAATCTGCAATCTAATTGGATAAAAGTCACGTATATAAAAAAAAAAATAGAGAGTGTGAAGTTAGTAGAACACAAATGGGGAAAGAGAAGGAGGAATGCCAAGTGTTGAACACAGCCTTTGGTAATGAGTGCTCTCTCAAATGTTCACTTTGCCACCACATTTTCTCTAAATCTTCCCAGGCTGTGACTTGAGGTCTCTCTATCTTTTCCTGTAGAAGTTTTCTTTGACTGGCTCCTTCTCACACTCCTTTAGGTACAACCTCTTTGCTGATGGATCACGTGTCATTGGGATACTCTTGCATTTTGGACCACATTGGCCCCAGGTCTGATGCTACTCAGGGCATGTTATACCATCTTTTCCATGAACTATTTGTTCTAACAACAAGTCTGGTGCAGGATTATACCCTTACTCCCACTGTTGTTCTACCTCAATTCCAACTTCAAGCTAACAGCCCCACTTACTGGCCCACTGGACCAGCACAAGCCTTAGTCTTAGGGTCACTAATGATCTCTTTGTCATTTAATATGCAATAAAGCCTTAAATCATTTCCATTGCTATTTTTAACTATTTCTTGCCAACCCCTACCTTTATTATCCTCATTATGTCTCTTTGCTATTTTCTTCAGCCAGTTCTTAACAGACTGTGCTAACTCAAGTGATTTTTATGGGAACCATGAGTAACTGTTTTTTAAACAAATATAATGTGCCCATTTGATTGACTTAAAGAGTTGGAGTAGACTCAGTATTAGGTATAAAATAAGTATGACAGTGTAACAGATATCCAGACGTTAGCATGACTGAAGTCATGCTAGAAGCACCATTCTGACCTTAGAACTCAACATGTAGACCTGCCAAAAACTGGAACAAAGACCTAATCCATCAAAGACCTAGTCCATATTTCCAGAGTCCAGGAAGGCCCCTAAGCATACTTACCTTGCTTTTCACTTCAATACTTTCAATTCCTGGTAACTGTTCTTACTAACTGAAATGTATCAACCAGGATGTGGTTTTGCTTATAAATGACAAAGAATGGTGAGGTTGCATGATTTGGGCAAGTTCCTCATGCAGTCACAGGCTGGCAATACAGATTTTCTATTTAACTTTAGGAGTGTTTGTGTGTCCTTTGGTTGAATAATCTCCCAACAACAGAAGAGTGGAGAAAAGAGTGGCACGGGTGCTGGTAAACAGAGCTGCTGTCTACTTCAAACAGGAGTGTAGATGATACCTATTTCTCAAAGCCATGTATGGGATTGTTGTTGGGGAAAACAAATGAGCTTAAAGTAGGAGCTAGGCTTTCTGCAGGTAGAACCAGATTACATCCAGAAGCTAGCAAGGGTGAACAATTACTGTATTACTGTGTGTGCCTGTCAGAAATTGTTTAAACAGGAATCCATTGTGTTCTTAGTGATGAGAAATCAAGGCAGTAAACTAGGTGATTCTGTGTAGAGCAAAAAGAAAAGGGTCATTGATTAGATCACCTGGTGCTAACATGACTTCTCAGCTTTATCTGAGACCAGTGTTGGCGGTGGGAATGGAAGATTTGAGCAGCAGACATACAGGGTTGCAGTAAGCTGTCCTCAGGTTCAATACTTCTAAGCTTGAGCTGTGTATTGGAGACTTCAGGAGCAATGGTGCTGCTGATAGTAATTAACCTTTATTAGACATTTGCTGCATAGTAAACACTGTACTAAATGTTCAACACAAGCAATCTCACTAAGTGGTTTTGATGGCTTGTACTTGTCTAGTTTGTAGTCATATATGAGTGACAATATGCATGGGAAAACAGATTGTTCTGTATTCAGATTCTTACTTTTTATCATTGCCTGGTGTGTATGTGACCTGGGACAAGTCAGCTAACACTTGTGACACTTGTATATTTCATGTACACTGTCACTGTCTTCAGACACACCAGAAGAGGACATCAGATTCCCATAAAGATGGTTGTGAACCACTATGTGGTTGATGGGATTTGAACTCAGGACCTGTGGAAGAATAGTCAGTGCTCTTAACTGCTGAGTCATCTCTCCAGCTCAGCACTTGTATATTTCAGTAGAAATAAATGTATAGCTATTTAAAGATCTTGTGAGAATTATGGAGATAATATATGGTATGGAATATATTTCTAGCTATCTTCTAAAAATCTATTTGCTCCCTCTCATTTATTCATGCTTAGATACATAATATGTCCCTTCTCGCCTTCCTCCCTCCCTCATTCTCTCTCCCTGCTTCCTCACCTCCCAGCAGTATTGGAGATTGAATACTATACCACTAAGCTATACACTCAGCTTTTTAAACAGTATTTTTTTTTTGACAGAAGGCCTTGGTAGGCTTCTCATAATCTTTCAGCTTGCTGAGTAGCTCAGTTTACAAGAATGTGCCACCACACCTATTTCTTAGCCAATCTTGCTTAACCTTGTTGCTCTGAGAGAAAAAGGAGCCAGCCTGGAGCTGTGAGCAGAAGGGACTGCCACTGCTTTCTCTGCCTCCTTTCCCTCTGTCACCTGGAGGTGCATAGGATAACCTTCAAAAACTGATGATGTTGGGGCTGCATTGTCCTGGGATTCTAAGCAGAATGCAGAGAGAGCACCTTACATCACGAGGTAACAAAGAAGCCCTTGCCATTTTGATGCTTCTTGTTATCATCTATTCACCCTAAAGTCAGAGGCTGAGAACCAGAGTGAAGCCTAGGGTTTGATCAACCAACACTCATCCTGTGAGGGTTGGGGTAGAGTTTTCCATCTACCATGGGTTGAAATATGAACATACCCAGTGGTGTTTAATACATTTTTACTCACTAGTTGATTAGCAGACTGTTTGGTCAATTAGAAGAAAACAAACAATGACAAAATCCTCTTGACTAAATTTATATTTGACCTCATTTATCTACTGGAGCTGTCTAAAGTCCATTTTCATCTGTAAAATGTTGCAAAGGTCTTCTGTCTCTAAGTGCATGTATCTTTAATCCTTTCTATCGGCTGGGCTGGGCTATTGACGATCACATAAATAATGCATGGCCAGCACTGGAACAAGACACATGCTGTTTGCAGAGGTCACGCTGCTTCCTGTCATTCTCCTTACTTCACAGAGTCAGGAGACCTGGGTTCTCCTCCTGACTTTGCCACTAATTAACCACCTTCCTAGAGTCAAATCTCTTATCTTCCTGGGCTTCAGCTCTTCATCTATAAAACAACACTGTTGATTCAAATAATCTCTAGGGTCTCTTCTAGCCTCAGAATTTTGTGATTTTAATTATTTCTGTTATTAAAACTCAGCCAGCCACATCTCGGGCAGTTCTCCATGACAGCCAACTTCCATTTTTAATGGGCTGAGTCGAGGAAGGCCTGCAGGAATCAGCCTTCTCAAGGGCTCATGGCTATGCTCTTGAGAGCTCTCCTGGGGCAGACCCATGAAAGCATAGCAGCAGAGTTTCAGCAGCAGCCCTAGGCTAGATGAGACCCAAGAGCAGGAGCCATGACTCTGTCGAAGAGAGTGTGTGTTTTACTGTCAGCTTAGCAGTTTTCCATTGATGTCTCCAGTAAGCCAGTGTTGGGTTTCTTAACCAGAAGTACAAGTGTGCAAATTTATGTGCTTGCTTGCGTGCCTGCATGTATGTGATAATTCCTAAGGGCTATACTGCCCACTGCTCTCATTTTACAGCACCTCAAACAATAGTTTCAGGCGTGTGGTACTGTTTTCCCTTCTCTGCCATACGTGTAACAACCCAACTGACTTCCCCAAATGACTTCCCTCCTCTTCAAGCCTCTGTTTTCACTCTGTAATTCATAGTCACTCCATATTTTATGCCCTTCCATTTTCTACCTCATTAACTCTTACACTTGGCATGAAAGTGCTTCCTTTATGAGTCACAGTGAAGGAGTGTCACTTGACCACTTGGAATGTTTATGTAATGCTGTTGTTCAAGCTGTCCCTTTTGACCCTTCAGAAACACAGGTCAGTTTGGTTCTTATGTAGGATTATGTGTGCTTGTGTGTGTGCATGTCTGCGGGTGCATGTCTGCGTGTTGTGTGCTTGCATGCCTCTGTGTGTGTGTGTATGTGTGTGTGTGTGTTCATGTAAATGTAGATGCCGCAGAGCTCAGAGGTGTCAGATCCCCTTGAAGTTGGAGTTACAGCACGTGTGATCTGCCTGACATGGGTGCTAGGAATTAAACTTGGGTCCTATGCAAGAGCAGTAACTTTGCAAGAGCAAGTAATTCTCTCTTAAAAATTAAGATACCTCTCCAGCCACAGCCCTGGTATTTTTTGTCATAATTATAATTATAGGAGTCTAATCTAGAGCCACATTTCCCTGGGTAACTTTGTTATATTTGTAGGGTGGAGCTGTATAGCAGGCATTCTGTGATTATGTGTGTAGAGTGGTCATGTGGCACCTACAGAAGTCGGTGCTGTCTTCAAAAGGGTCCTCAGAATCCCTTTGGTCATGTATTATGTGTAGTTAGAGTAGACTTTCTCTCTATTCTTGAACAGTACAGCAAAAAGGAAATCTCAGGCTCATTCTGAGACATCTCTTCAAGTAATTTCCAGGGAAAGTTCTCTAATCACCCAGAATTAAGACATTCCATCCTCTCACCTTCCTAGGGCACTGCTTGTGCCTTTATCAGAATAGTTGATCACAGTGACACCAGCGATGGGTCACAGCAACTGCACTGCAGTTGTAGGTCGGACTGCTACTGTATTAGTTGTCACACTCCTCTTGTCCCTGGTTGCCCAGGTCAGAATTCTCAGACTCACTCTGTGTGTGAATTGAGGGAACAAGGAGGAACAATGATTCAGTAGTTTTGATGCCAAATCTCAAATGCCTTTGTCCTTCTTTAGATGTATCCAGAGAGTGATTTCTGACTTCAGGAAGCTTTAAATCCCACAGGAAGTGGCAGCATCTTCTGCACTGCATTGTGAGCAGAGATTGCTTCCTGCAGTATGTCTGATTAATGGCTTTCACCCACTGATGGCTGATAGACTAAAAGAATGACAGAAACACAATTGTATTGTTAATTTACCTAAGAAACCTGGCAAAGAACATGGAGGCCAGCTGGTTTTCTCAGTCAATTAAAAAAGGAAGGAGGAACATTTAGCCCTCTAAATCCAGGCTGGTTATCTCTCTGGCACAGTTCTGTACCCCAGGGTCCCAGGCTCCCTGTGTGCCTGGTTTTCAGCTTGACTCACTCTACTTGTTCATGGGATAATTTGTCTTTTTTCCTTCCTTCCTTCTTTCTTTTGTTCTTTCCTCTGTTTTTAAAAGGCTTATTTTGATTATTTTTAAGTCAGTGTATGTCTTTGAGTTTATGTGTATGAAGGGTCGATGCCTACACAGGCCAGAGGAGAGCATCAAATCCCTGGAGTTGGAGTTACATGCAGCTATAAGCTCCCTGACATGGGAAGGAGGAACTGAACTACGGTCCTCTGAAGAGCGATGTGTGCTCCAGCCCACTCTGCGTTTTGTTTCTTTATTTCTAGATAGAGCTGGCTGACTTCCACTTGCTATGGAACTAGGAGTAAGCTTTCACTTCTTGTTCTACTGACTTTACCTGCTAAATTCTGAGATTCTATAATCATTCCTTGTTTACACGGGGCTTTGAGCATGTTATCCAAGCACTCCACTAATGAACTACACCCCCATCCTAGAGAGAGCAATTGCCCCTGTACAATAAAGAGCTTCTTCTACAAGATCAGCCCCTGACTTTTGCACTTTAACTTAACCAAGATAAATTGACCATTTTTGTTCCTTTTCCTTTTCCTAAAAAAGTGTTTGGGGGAGGGGCATAAATATGCTCAGAACAACTGTACTTTTGGTTGAAATTGTGAGGTCAGTTTATTATATCAAATCCTGATTTAGATTTCAGAATTCATTTAAATACATTAGTTTTATAATTTAAATATCTAATTATGTTTTCCTCAGTCAGCAAGCACAAGCAATCCCTTCCCTCCATCTTAGGATCATTGTGTCTTTAAAAGTAAGACATAAGCCACAGGAATTACCATAGTAACATGTTTTCCAATTAGACAGCAATTGCTGACAATCAATATGATTAGACAAGGTCAGTGATGGGGTAAGCCCCACAGTGTTTAAAGCATGTTGCCAAAGTGTAGTGAGGAAGTGAGAAACTATTGGAAATAGTATGTGATTCCTTTGCTGCTGGCTGGCACAAAGAAACCTCTTACAGGAGCAACAGTTTATAATCTGTCAACAGGAGGCTGGTCCTCAAACGCTTCATAAACTAAAGATGGAAAGGCATAGATTTGAAAGGGAAGATAAATGACAGTAGAAGGGTAGTTAATAATGAGGCAAGTACAGGAGGGTTATTTTCAGCTAACGTGGGGAGAAAGCTATCTGAGAAGAGGAAGTTTGCCTAGACTGGAGGCTGTGAGACACAGCTGGGCTCTGAGCATCATGACAAGCATCGTCAACTTTGCAGCCTACATAACTGGGCCTGTTCAATGCCTTCCTCTGTTCTCTTACCCTCTACAGCTCTCTGTTCCAAAGAAGAGAAACCCATTCACACTCAACCAATTATAGTTAACGTCTAACAGTCAGTGGAAGTTCTACCTTAGTGAGGGAGGTAGGGAGCTCTTCTTATAGGGAGAAGAACTTTAATAAAAGACACTAAGTGGACACTAGTCACGGAAACACAGGTAGGGGAGATATTCTGGGAACCTTTGAACTTTTTCTAGAGCACCTTAAACTACGTCTATGGCCTGCTGTGGTTAGATATAAATAAGTTTCAGGTCCTTATAAGTGCAGAGAAAGAGAAAGTGAGGTTATTGTCCTAGAGATCAAAAGGCACATGTGTATTGGGCATGGAGAAAACCTAAGAGAGGCAGACAGAAAGCATGATGTCTGGGAACATTGTGTTGAGGATACAAGACCTACAGTTCATAGGCCCCAAGTGTTTATCTTTATCCATTATGTAACCAAGAGTGAACAACTTTCTCTCTGACCCTCCCTTCTCTTCTCTCTCCTTTTTTCTTCACTGGCTGTTCTCAACTTCAGGACGGATTAGGAGAAGCGCTTCTCACATAAGAGAGTATACCAGGACATCAAAGCATTCCCTGCCATGCCCCCAACAAATCCTTAGGAGTTAAGCAAAGTCTGACATGTGAAGGCTAAATCTCTGACTTCTGTTACATAGTGTCTTTGACCATTCAGATAACTTTGCATGTGATATCTGCAATACCACATACAAATCAATGTATGAGGCAGTCAATAGTTGGCATCTGGCTGAAGGTTTTTTTGTTTTTTGTTTTTTTTTTTTTTT